>NC_142938.1:67467553-67480053 GCF_046866305.1 Octopus bimaculoides | reverse complement strand
TATGTTACACACCCAACATTCTGATTTGGGCTTGCGAGCATTTTTCTATGCTATAATAGAAAGTATTCTGTAAGTTTTTTTTAAAAATTATTCTTATTTTGCTAAAAGTTGGCAATGATAAACATATATTTGCTATATTTCTCATATTCAATATGACCTAATTCTTTGAATGTATACATATATATATATATGTATATGTATGTGTTCACAAACACATGCACACTTTATTGTCATGTCATCATTTAAAATCTTACATCAAACAATCTTCAATTTTGATACCCACAAACTGCAAGCCCAAAAATAAGTTTTGCTTTTCTCTGGAACTGTTGGAGTTCTAATACTAATTTCATTGTAGTCTGTTGCTTACTGTTGTTCCATGGAGTCTGGTTGCTCAATGTTTATTGGTGGCATGTTTTGGGGTGTTTTTTATGTTTTTTGTATTTTCAGTTGTTTAAAAACATGCATCATTCATTTTATATATATATATATATATATATATATATATATATATATATATATATATATTTATTTATTTCATGTACTTGTCAAATAGTGTATTTTTATATGTCATCCTCTAAAGTTTATCATTTTCTATATAAGTTTTGTATATACCTGTGCATATGTATGTTGTACAATTGTCATATTACGTATAAAGGCATATTTGTTTATCCAATCATGTTGTAGATATGTTTAATATTTATGATTATTTAATAACAGAATTTGTTAAACTATTTGTGAAGAGTAAATTAATGTTTTTTTTTTTACTTAGTTTTATTATCTTCCTTGAGAATAAATTAATGGCAACTCTGTAATATGTAATGAGCTGTTTAAGTTTATGTACACAACAAAATCATATATCTCATTCTGATAATAACATTTATTTTTCCAAAGTTTACCATCAGTAATTTCTATAATTTTTTTTCATTCAGTCTGTTTCATTTTTATAGTAACTTCTTCAATAGATTTAAACAAAATGTTCTACTCAGAAACGTGTCTGTCTGTCTTTGTGTGTCAGTGTGTAAATGCTTAGTTTGGAACTGGAAACTTGTGAGGATTGGTGACAGGATGACCACCCGACTGTAGTAAAACTGCCTCAAATTCTGTCTGACCCATGCAAGCATAGAAAAGTGGACATTAATCATGATGATAATGATTGTATCCATAACCCCTTCATTACCATATTTCTGTTGAAATAGACTACCTTTATTTTAATATATTTCGAAAACTATGAAGAATTTAACAAAATGACTGTCAGCTTTAGCTGGTATTTGGAACATAAATTGAGATTTTGATTTAATTTTAATTTAGATCTTTTCAAGACAAGAAGTTTTTATAAGAGAACCAAGGGTAGTTTTAAGTGAGTTGGTCTCAAAAGGGTTTAAGCTAGGTTCTGTGGCTCATTTGTTTTTTCGGATTATCTGAGATATAATGACTACCTCCCAAAATTTTACAACTGTTTGGTTTGTGCCCAACATGAAAACAAATCTCTTCCCAAGCCTCTCATGTTAAATATTTGACTAGATCTAACTTAATTAAAACTCAATAGCTTTTATATTCAGTCAGGGATACGAGTTTGTTTATTATAAATAAACTTGGCAATGAAACTTATTTATCAGCTTGGTTAATTAATGCATGATGGTTTAATTAATGATATAGGATGGTCTTGTGCAAGAGCTTGACCCATCTCTTTTATTACTGTGAATATTTTGCATAGAGACCAAAAGTTTCCATAGTACCAACACATCATAGCAATTTATTTAGTTACAATTCTCCTGGCTACATTGTAGTCTCTTTCATAAATTCGATTTGTTTCTCAACGTCGATTGATACCAACAGCTAAAGCACATGGTTTTGGGCTCAGTCTCACTGCGTGGCAACTTGGGCAAGTGTCATTTACTTTAACCCTTTGAATGCCAAGATGGAAATCAAAAGAAGCCTATTGTGTGTGCTTGAGTGTATAAGTGCTTGTATCTGCTTGACATTGTGTGATTGTTGTAAATGAAACATTTTACAATTTAGATGTATTACATTTATACTTGTTAAAACTGATTTTATTATTTAATTTCTAATTTGAATTTATATTAATTATTAAAAAATGATTTTAATGGAGATAACATTTTAATTTTTTTCTCTGTTTGCAACATTTAGTTTAATGTAATATATTTGGTGACATTTCTGATTTTTTTAGTGAGTCTGTTTGAGTTACGTATAGATGAAAGTGAAGAAGACATACCTCACTCACCGACCAGCAAGTCACTCAAGTCCAGGTTGTCAATGGGTAACAAGAAAAATAAAGCTGACCGTTACTCTATATCCACCAGTGAACCAAGCAAGTCTTCCTCTCAAACTCGCAGCCAGAGCTCATATAGCCAGCAAACAAAGAGCTCCATGGCTAAAATGAACAGACAGAGTTTATATGAAACCTCTTTCAGTAAGAAAGACAAATCATTGTCTATATATTCCAAAGATGGCCAAGATGTATCAAAAACTTTGAAAGATCCTAAAAAGAAAAAATATAAAAAGAATTTACTCTCTAATAACATGGTGCCATGTTTGTCAGTTCCCAACCTTACGTGTATAGACAATGATGAGACTCTGCCTGCTTCTAATCTCCAGATTTTATGTGACTTATCCCTTTCTCACAGTGTGCCTGAAGTTAACACAGTTGACGATCAAGGTTCTCAAAGTAGCAGAACATCTAGTGATGCCCAGTCTACAGCAGCCAGAAACATCAATGATGGGTTTTCTTCTGAAGCTAAGGAAAGTGCTTCACTTTCAGCAGCATCCAAACGGCGAATAACCATTGGTTGTGCACCAGATGATACTAAGAAAGGGATTAAAAGCTCTTCCGATGCTGATCTTATGCCACCACCTCTGTCCACTACATTAAATTCACACCGGAAAGACACCAGCAAACGACCAATTAATCGAAATCGTAGACCTCAACCTGAATTAACGTTAGACCAAGCCAAAAATATCCTTTTGGGTAAGTCTGGTGTTCTTGGGAAAAATTCTTACAAAGTGCCTGAGCGCAACAAAACTTCTACTGCTGCAGAAGATTCTTTAAGTAAAGAATCAGATTTACAAGAAAGTACTAGAACATCTAATCTGACCAATAAGCCTGACTCTACTGAACGCCGTTCCTCAACACCAGGTCTTAATCTTGGACCTGACAGACCTCACAGCCCTGCTATATCTTCCAGAGCTATAGCATTAGGTTTACGAAGTCGGGAAATAAAACCCAAATCATTTCTTGGAGACCTTGCACCAAGCCCCAATGATCCACCTGAAAGAGACAGCCCTTCTAAATTAATTTCCACTTCACCATCTTTCCAGACAAATATGGGACCAAACAGTTTGGGATCAAAATATCAAACTCCACCATCAGTGTCTTCTCTTACTATCCATAAGGATAGCGAGCCCAAATGGACCAACTCACTAAGTTCTCGAAAATCTAGTGGATCAAATTCATTATTAAATACTTCAGAGTCATCATCATCTGATGCTAACAAACTTTTACCTAGTGTCAAAAGCAAAGTAGCCATGTTTAATGCTAGTTCCAATACAACGCGGCGACAGTCTCTTGAGAAATATTCATCACCCATGTTACGATCTGTTGAAGGCTCTAGTACTTCTCATGGCTCTGATAGCGACACAGAGAAAGAAATCAAACGGCCTGACAAATCAAGATCTCACTCCCCTGCCTCTCTTATAACAAGCAGTCATATCATCAGTAGGTAAGTCATCTTCTTAAAAAAAAAATATTGCAACAGCTTCAGCAAATATCTATTTTATGTATGAATTTATCTATTCTTTTCACTAACCTTTTTTTAATGTTTTGTCTTGTTTCCATATAAAAGGCCTGCTAATGTTGCTCTTACAACACCAATGGAATCTGTTCCTGTGTCTCCAAAATCAGAGAGTCCTCAGTTACAGTTGCCCTTAAAGAATAGCCCCCAGTCTTGGGATATACCGTCTAAAGGTAACTATTTATATTTAATTATAACTTGTTTTGTAAATGATCTGAAGTGGAGTGCTCTAGAATGGTCTGTTATATCGAAATCAAAGAACTAATATATAATTGTTGTCTAATCGAACGTGTAGCTTTATTGTATGCAGTAGCTATTGTCTATATCATTACTATTTAAACTATATTGATTATTCATTTGCTGACCAAATGCTTATCATCAAATACAAATTTGTATTTCTTCCAATTCAATAAATCAATGAGAGGTGTGTATTAGGACTGGTTAATAACACTTCATCATCATCATCATCATTTAATGTTTGTATTTCCATTACTTTTTTATTTGGTAGTCTCTTGTTGTAGCCTGCTTATATCATTTTGATACAAAATGGCTGATCGTTAGTAAGGAGGGACACACAAATAAGAAAGAAGAAAGCAAAGGACCACTGATGAGGTCACAGAAGTGTGACGAAAGAACTCTGGCCGAAATACGATTAAGATTAATGTAATATAAAGCTGAAACAAATTAACATCAAATATATAGTGTGTGTGTTTTTATTGGCTAAACTGGCAATATGACCATCCCCAAATACAATATTTGTTTCAACACATGGTTTCACATCAAGAATCTTGCAAAACAAATATATAAAGATTATTAATCATTTTTGTTAAAAACATTACTTTTGTTTTCTATGATGAGAACCTTATAAATAATTATGGTATCAGAGATTAACTTTCAAATTCTTGAAATGTAGATGTTTATAAAATATCCCACCATTTCAAATGGTTTGTCCAAATATAACAGTTGAAAGCTAGTTTTGATATTACATTTGTGGCAGTAATAGATTTATGCTTTATGCCAATAAAGTTGTTGCTGATTAAATAACATGGATTGATTCTTTCAGTTGTTAACTTCAACTTAATTTATGTTGTTGACCATTATGTTCAAATTTGTCACATTATTTTCATTTAACTGTTGTTATTGTTATTATAGCTGTGCTAGTCTTAAACCAACTTCAGAATGCTGATCTTTGTAAGTGCTATGCACAAACTTTGTGTATCCTTGCACATCTATATTTAACTCACCCCATTTGCCACACACACACACACTCTCTCTCTCTCACACACATACACACACGCACGTCTGTGTGTCATAAATATCCCTTATATTATGATTTCTCATTCACCACTCCTTGCAAATATTTCTCTTTCCAAATGTTGTAAAACCTTCAAGTTATTCCGTTTATTATTCTGTCAGTGTGTATCTTCATTTATTCAACATGCTTTCAGAGATGACAACTTGCTGTGATTTATCAGTGAAAATGTTCAATGTTCTGAACTTAATTACCTTCAATTCAGGTGTGTTACAAATTGAATGTTGGACACATACACATCATCATCATCATCATGGCACAGGTATGACCTGCTTCCCAACCATGTGGCCTTGGGTTCAGTCCCACTGCATGACACCTTGGGCAAGTGTCTTCTGCTATAACCTCTCACTGACCAAAGCCTTGTGAGTGATTTGGTACACAAAAACTGAAAGAAGCCTGTGTGTGTACCCTTGTCTTGTACATCATGTGATGGTTGTGAATGAGCATCATTGTCATATAAGTGAGGTTGTTTCCAGTCTTCCATGAAAAACATGCCTGGCAATAGGGAAAATATTACTTTGCCTGTAGACAGGTAAGGGTTGGCAACAGGAAGAGCATCCAGCCAGAGAAAATCTGATCCATGTGATCATGGAAAAGTGGATGTAAAATGATGACGTGTTGAACACACACACATCACTCTTTAAAATATATACTGCATTTAGTTCATGAGAAAGGTACAACCAGGCAAATTGCTGTAAGTTGGTGGTTTGTATCTTGTCACTGCTTATGCATTATGCCTTAACCCTTTCGTTACCAACCTGGCTGAAACTGCCTCTGGCTCTGAGTACAAATGGCTTGTTTTCATAAGTTTTTAATTAAAATCTTCCACCAAACCTTAGTCACAATTTATGTTCCTAACACTAGCTTAATGATAACTAAGTTGTTTTACTAAATTCTTTGTTATATTGAAAGTAATTGAAAGAAACACAGAGCATCTCAAAATAAATACAGTAACGAAAGGGTTAAACAAGACACTTCTTTGTCAACATCCAAGTTCATATAGTATTGTGTTCAGTACTGTAATGTGATATGTAATTCTCTACTATAGTTAGTAGTGGCACAATAAAATTGTGGCTGTTTTGTGACCTTGTAAGTTTTTTCTGTTTGGTAAAATAATGCAGAAAGTGAAAACCATTCTGTTGTAATACTTCTTCCTTGAATCACCAGATGAAGACTGAGTCTGTAGGCACTGGCTCGGGAACGAAATTTGCTTAGGGGGTGCAAACCCAGGTCCAAATTTTTTTACAAACAAGGTCTTGTTTTTTTTTCTGTTATTTATTTTTGTGTTTTGTTCTTTGAAAAGGAACCTAACTTCAAGCTACTTTTTACACATCACTTTTTATTCACTGTTTTCTAAACCTGAGGAAAATAAGTAGGGGTGCAAATTTTGGTTCTGCACTCTTCAAAAATTCTAGGGGGTGTGCTTGCACCACCTGCACCCCCTGTTCCCGGGCCCATGTCTGTAGGTTCAGTAATGCAATTAAGAGGATTAACCATAATTACTTATTTAACATTTGGAAAGACCAGTGTTTACTTGAGGGTTAACATTAGTGAGAATGCAATTTACTCACTAGAGAATGATCATCAAATAATTTTCTGGAACTTGGCTGTTGTTGTTTTTGTTCTCTTTTCAGGCACAGTGTACGTTGGACTACATTATTCAGAAATGTGCCTTCTCAGTTTTTCGAGTTTTTTTTTCTAAAGGTGGCTGTGCATGGATTGAAGGAGATTTGGCTGATTGATTTGAACAATCTCCCTTTCTATGCTTTAATTAAAGAAATGCTCCATTTTTAGGTAGTTAAAATAGGAAGGTATGCAGTGATAACTCATGGGGGTGAAAGGAATTCAAAGTGACAAGATAACTTGCTCAGTCATTTGTAACTTTTTTTTTTTTTTTTTTTTTTTTTTTTGGTAGGGGTTTGGAGGGTAGAAAAATATTTCTGAAATGGGATTTGAACCCCACAATCTCCTATCGTTTAACCACTCATACATATTGGTCCTACTATAAAGTTTTTCTTTCTATAATTTCAGCTGATAAACTGGAGGCTTGCAAGGATGTCATAAAAGATTTGAAACTGGATGTTGATAAATTGTCACTGATGTATGAAAAGGTCAGTTAAATTATGGTTGGCATCATCATAATCATTATCATCATCATTGCTTTTAACTCTGGTTTTTATTATTTAATATTAAAGTTTGTAGATGGAGAGACGATATCTTCAATAGCAATTTCTTTTGTTAGATGTACAAGGGGTTGATTCCTCTTTTTGATGAATCCTGGGGCATGAAGACCATTAAATTCTATTTCTGTTGTAATCACTTGAGTCCTTTGAACAGTTCACTCAATGAAACCGACCAAACTACAATTCATTACAATCAGATTGTATGACGAAGTTTTTATGAAGAGTTATCTCCCCATCGCATTGAAATTCTTATAGCATACATTTGCACTTTTATGGATTAATACTTATTTTTGTGATACATTATATATGAAAAGTATACTCAAATATTGTAAAGAAATCAGTACTCTCTAATAATAATAATAATAATAATAATGATTTCTTTTATATGCCACCAGGGTGATAGATGAGGGGTCAGTGTAGAGACATAAAGTATAGGGATTTTACATAGTGGAATGATAAAAAAAAAATAATAAAAGGTCTATACTGGATATAGTAAGAATGAAAGCAAAAGTATACATAGTTTACAACTGTAAAAAAAGGGGTGGGGGTGATAATGATGTAATATCCCTGATATAGGAGGATCTCTAGGCCCAATTGAGGAACCCCACCATCCAAGATGTCCTTGAATATCAACACCAAGTATCCTCTCCAATTCCTGTTCTTTTGACTTGCAGGTCTATACCCAAAATGATACCATCCACTCTTGCCATTTTAGCCACATTCACCCACCTTTCAATAAATTCACTTGGAGACTGCATCTCTCTCACTTCAAGTAAAGCTTGAAAAAGTTGAAAAGTTCTTAACATAGGCATTGGGACATAGAACTTGGAGGAGTGTATAATTGACCAAACTGATCTCAATTTTTCAATGGTAACTTTATTTTTCAGAAGGATTGAATGTTACATACATTTTTTTTCTTGTTCATAAGGGGCAGTAATTGTCTTGGCTTTCATGTCAATGTTAATGTAAATAGCAGACAGACGAAAGTGAGCTGGCAGAATCATTAGCATGCTGGGCAAAATGCTTAGCTGCTTTTCATCCATTTTTCATTCTCTCTAGTTTCAGCTCATGAGCTGTGGCCATGCTGGGGCACCGCCATCTTTACATTGTGAGTTTAAATTCTGCCAAGGTTGTCTTTGCCTTTCATCCTTTCAGGGTCGATAAAATAAGTACTAGTTGAGCACTGGGGTTGATATAATCAACTTGCCCTTTCCCATGAAATTGCTGGCTTTGTGCCAAAATTTGAAATCAATATTAGTCCCATTTTACTTTATTCAGAAATCGTTCAGTCTATGATAGAATTAAAATGCTTCTTTTCAAAAGTTGCACTGAGAAGTGAATAGAAGTGTGATATAATCTAGGTAATGTTGTTTCAAATGACAAAATTTATGAAAATGCGTGAATAAGTAGTGCTTGCTAATCGAGGGAAAAGTGGTGACCAACAGTAGTACAGCTGGTGGTAGTAGCGGTGGGGTTCTGCTGTGGGCATAAGGGTATGGATTAGGAGGGAGACTAGCAAATACAAGGGCTGCCATGGGTGGCATACACTGTAGCTACTGGTGGACAAAAGATGTATAATTTCCATATGATTCTGTTAACTCCAACTTATTTTTTATGAAGATTATATAGCTTAGAACATGTTATATCCCTGAGATTAAACCAAATTATTGTACTAGCTCTGACTTGTATTAAACTTTTGATTTTATTATATATTTATTTTGTCAGATGTCAAACCCAGAACAAAGCTCCCAAGAGATCTTGGCGTTGTTGAGTCAGGCTATCCAGGAAACTGAACAGAAAATGGCTGGACTTACTTCAAAAATGTCTGTGATGCCCGGAAATAAACTCTCTACGAGAGATATCAGTACATCCCCAATTTTGTTTCCAGAGTCTCCTCTTCCTGGCACAGAAGCTATTTCATCTTCTGTTGATGTAGCCACAGCTACAGCTGCTGTTTCAATGGATGATAAGGCTGTGAATACATCTCCTACTGAACCGGATATAACAATGGGCAGTGATCAGACTGAGGTGGCTGCTGCCTTAGTCAATCTCATTGAGCAAAAGCTGGGCAGAAATGTTCCAAGTGAAGTGCAAACGATGCTGAGAAACTTTTTTCTGTCTTTTTTGCAAATAGTGATCTACAAAAATAGTCACTGAATGAGGCAGTAATGAAACATTTTGCTTCCACATATCATGGTTGCTTCTGTGTTCAATATGGCTTCCATTTCCCAGTTTTATTTGCAACCATAAACACATACACACACACACACACTCCCACAGCTCAGCCTTCGCATTTTATAAAATTGAATTTTCACCCTCATTAAAATGTTTTGATGTGTAGAGTATTTTGTCAAACTTTATTGAATGTCACTAAAGAACCTAAATGTGAAAATTTAATAATAATTATTATTATCAATTTAAATGTAATAAAACATTCCACAGAATGATTAAATTATCCATCCATTAGGAAAGTTGTTAAAAAAAAAATTAACATCAAAATTTCATAGATGCACACCCCAAAAACAAAAAAAAAAAATAGAAAAAAAATTTTATCATTCCAAAATATTTTCTTGTCAATTTAAGAGCAAGAAATACTGAATGAAACAAATATTTTATCAAATTTGCCTTGTAAATAATTAAAACAACCATTTTTTACTCATTTCTTTGTTGTCAGTGATTTTTACTTGAACAAGAGACACCAAAATTCTAACATTTTTCCCTGAAATTCTACAATTTCAGTGTTTGTTGTTTGTAGAGTTCAGTAACTCTTCTATAACTTTATTTTCATTTGTATTTATTGCTGTCAAATTATTTACTTTTCTATTTATACATACACATATGCATATGTGTGTATATGCACACATATATATGTATGTATATATGTACACACATATATATATATATATATATATAAAATACACACTATGTGTGTTAATTTTATATGTATAGTTTTTTTTTTTTTTTTATATTAAATACATTTTAGTTCAGACATTACTGGAAGATTTTGTGGCAAAATGGAGTAAATGCTGTGAAGTATCTTCTTCGCTGCTACTCTCTCTACCTTACTTCTAATTTCAGTTAATCAGCTTAGCCTTTCATTCTTCCCATTAACAACAATAATGTACTGAAGGTCAAGTTACTTAACCCCTTACAGTAAACAAAACAACGCATTTTCATAATGGTGCTATTATACAAATAACGAGCAGTTATTCATTTTAATACAGCAGACACCATGCACATCCATTTTCCTTTTTTCAAACCCTTTTAACAGGGACCACACACACACACACATCCATTTTATCCTTTTTAACCCCGTCCACTTCTTCCTACCTTTTATTCAGAGAAGAAAAAGGAACAAGCCCACCTCATTTGTAAATGAAAAAAGAAAATTATATCCTGACTGTTATTATTCAACTATGAAACAATGACTTAACATTAAACAGTTTAAACACACAACAGTAAATATCCCAAATAGACATTTTCTGCATAAATTATGGCCTTTGGTGAAATAAAACCCAGTTTCAAAACATCAGCTACCAAAGGATACTCTGGTTGTGAAAAGGTGCTTCTGTCACACATCAATTATATAATTTTTTCTAAATACATTATTCAATAGTAATTTGTCTTTTTTTTTTCTGTATTGTTTTTTACTTTGATTATGTTTGTTGTATAAAGGAACTTGAGAGATTGTGTTAACATGGCGTTCAGACATTGCTGCTGTTCGCGAGTTTTGATTTCCTAAGCAAAGTAAATTTACTTGTAACACAAGGTAAGATTGTGTGCCATGAGGCGAGACGGACGAGTTCTCTTGTCTTTTGTCATGTTTCAGTCATTGAACTGCAGTTATGCTGTGTTTTTAGTCAAACAAGCTGGCCCTACTACTTACTTTTCTAAGTCTGGTATTTAGTCTATCAGTTACTTTTTGCTGAACCACTAAGTTATGGGGATGTAAACAAACCAACACCACTTGTTAAGTGGTGGATTGGAGTGGGGGGACAAAGACACACACAAAGGGCTTGCACATGATTTCTATCTACCAAGGATGCTGTGCAGTGGGACTGAACCCCAAACTGCATGGTTGCAAAGAGTGCTTGTGCCTTTACAAATTTATAGTAACTTTCTTTCATGTCAAGGTAAACCATCGTTAGTATTTCTCTGCGTACAATTATTTGATTTGATTTTCTGAACAAAAACTTATGTGTGTCTAGATAAGAGGGAACTGATGAAAGGCAAAGAAGAAAACGTAAACTATGAGATTCATTACCATGTCCATACATTGTACGATCTGTATTGGCAAGATTTTGTGGTGTGAAATCAGGGAACAGCTGTGTTTGATAAGTTAAATGGCTTTCACTGAAAGTAGGATAAATGGAATGAAGTATAGAAATAACAGTCCTGGTATAGATCAGATCTAATGGCATAAATATTACTAATTAAACATTTAAGAAGTAGTCAAAAAAATTATGCAGCTAAATGCTGTCATATGGAACTTTTTGGCAAGGTACATAACTCTGGTGTAGATTCTCTTCACTGAAAAAGAAACCGTATACATGGTGCAGTGAATAAACTGTCTAAATTATGCAAAAATGAAAATAATACTAACATCTAATTTTAACATATATTTACTAAAATTACATTAAAAAATCTTGGAATACTAAAGAGTAAATTTATTCAATAAAATCGCCATTGGCTTCAACCATGGCCTCTGGATGATTTCAGAATCTCCCGCAACTCTTGTGTATGGTCTCCTTGTTTAAGTTGGTGAATGTTACCATAATCCTTGCCTCCAGTTTAACTTTGGTGTTACAAAGAGTTTTGTTAGTCTTTTGCTCAACTGTGCCCCACACATAATAATCAAGGGGGTTGCAATGTGGGGAGTTAGGTGGCCAGATGTTAGGAATGATGTGGTTGAAGAAATTGTCTGACATCCATGACTGCGTTCTCCTGCTTGTGGGGCATGATGCAGAGTCCTGTTGCCAGACATGGGGGTCTTTCAGCAGCAACCCTCTTGACCCAGGGCAGCACTATCTCCTCCAGGCATTTGATGTAGGCCTCCCTGTTGAATGTGAGGCTGTGTGGGAAGATGAATGGAGGCATAATGTCACCATCCCTAGTGATCGCTCCAAACACCATGGTGTTGACTGGATGTTTGATTTTTATCACTCTCGGTACATGTCCTCAGATTGACACCCAAAC
>NC_142938.1:67355053-67462553 GCF_046866305.1 Octopus bimaculoides | reverse complement strand
ACGGTATGGTTTGTGTGTGTGTTGAAACAGGTGATACGGGAAAGTGCAGCATTGACGACAAAACATTTGTGGCGTAAATGATGGTTTAATTCGACTAAGCGATATGTAATACGTCCGTCTGAGGATTCCAGGCCCTAACCTATCCTGGAAAATTGGGAATGGGGTGGGTATGTAATTTTTAACCCCCTCCCCCGAAAAGCGGTCAGTGCTGCGTCTAACACGACTCATTGTATGGTTGACGATCAAATGAATGGAGGTGTAATGGAGATAGTGTACGTAAATGGGTACATTCCGGAAATGGGCTGCAGTGGGAAACGGCAACGGGGAAGTGAACTGTTGAAATGTTGCAGAAGGCGAAGGGTTGACATTAGATTACTGGTGTGGCTGTAGAATAAGAAGCAAAGTGAGCCTGTGCAGTCATATGAGACTATGTAATAATAAATTATTTGAAAATTTAAGTCATAATGGCTTACCGCGTGGTATGTATAGAGTATGTCAGTATTTTTGTATGCAGTACAAATTAATGAAATAGAAGCACATGCGTGGAACTTAATTTAACAGTAAATGCCATAATTATTATTAGAGAGAGACGGCAGCTTTCGTCCTAATTTTGGGACTGCCATGTTGGCTTGGCGATAACTATTAATTTCCAGTACCGCTGCCGTAGTCTCCTTTAGAGAGACTTAGAAATATTAATAACTATTTTATATATATATATATATATTTCTGAATGTAAGGGTAAATATGTAATTGTAAATACATTGCAGCTACTGTGATAATTATTAACTGGTAATGGAACAGTAAATGTGTATTTTTATTTATACCCTGGACCTTGCGACATTGTTTATTTTTTCAAGAGTTTCACCTCTAGCACTCACATAAATACATTCAGGCATGTCAGTCGACACATATGTATGTGTAAATGTGTGTATGTTTTTAATAACGTACGAAATCCAGAAATGCACTCATATTCAGTTATATACTCATATACAAAATGTGACGTCGTGGGGTGGTATAGAATGTTCCTGACATACACTCACATATATTAAGATAACCACGCATGTCAGTCGTTACATATGTATATGTGTGTATGTTTAATAACGTGCCTAACGCGGAAAGACAATATGAGACGTATGCACACTCATTTCCTTTTTTTACCTAATGTCCTCTGAATAATATCCTTTAATATAGTCTTAAATAATATCTATTTCTGCATCCATCGCCACTTGTCCTTTATTTTCCCCTTGTATAGTTGGTTAAGTAATTCCTTCCCAGTAATGCTACATGAGTTTTCCTTGTACCACCAGTAACTTTAACTAAATATACCCGATCTTCTCCTTGTAAACATGTATATTGCTGTTATTATTATTTCTCAACAAAATATCTTGTACCTTGTTCTACCATTTATTTGCGTTAACATCCGTATATTAATATATTACAAGGCAATGATGTTTCATTTATCATGATTACATTCTTCGCTTCAAATCAGTATGTTATTAATTTCAATATTTTTAATATAATCTTAAACAGTATCTATTACTGCCTCCATCGCCACTTGTCCTTTATTTTCCCCTTCTAGAGTTGGTTAAGTAAATTCTTCCTAGTAATGCCACACTGGTTGTGTTTGTACCATTAGTAACTTTAACTAAATATTCCCGATCTTCTCCTTATTATTGTTATTATTATTATTTCTCAACTAAATATCCTGTACCTTGTTTTACCATTAATTTGCGTTAATATCCGTATATTAATATAATATATTACAAGGCCATGATGCTTTATTTATTTTTTTTATATTTACATTCTTCGCTTTATATTAGTATGTTATTATTTTTTCCTCCCTTCCTCCACATTTGAATTAGCTTATAGTTTACGGCTTCAATTTACTTTACTGTGGTCCATTTTGCCCCCCTCCCCATTTTAATCATTTAATTTAAACCTTTAGTATAGTGTTTACAGCCCACCTCCCGTTATAACTCTATGTAAACCAGCGTTCTTCTAACGGTCACTTACTTGGCCATATAATATTATAACATTATAACTCGTAAGTTACCTTACCATTTCGCATTTGTCTTGCTTCTATATGTCGGTTCCCTGACGATGAATATATGTGCAATTCCAGCAGCTCTTACTTCTTTGGAGTAGATTGCACATATATTTTGAAACATATGTAGGAATTAAAGGAACTTTTTTTATATGCGTTTTGCTCCATTTATTGTTATTATTCGTATCTACTCAAAATGCATCGCTTTACCTTGGTGTCTCTACCTATAAAACGGATGTGATATCCTGGTTTTTGTATATGATTTTTACTACCCATATTTACATATTTACATTGTCAAGGTTTTTTTAAACTGAGATAATATTAATATATGGTGACTTGATTTGAGATCACGTGTTGAAACTGAAGAACTATTCTAAGGCTAGAAATACACTATACTATATAATGTGCTTCGATGGAAAATCTGCTAACCTCGTTGGGGCTGGCATAGGAGAGACTACTCTTACCACTTGCGAACGATTCAGTGAGCAATAAATCAACCGTACTGAACAGGAAGCTACTTGAATTTGAAAGCAAGACGCACTAGATAAGCATAGATTCAGTACAGATATCTACACATCTCTATAATACGATACATTGACAAGTCACTGACTCAGACAACACACGGGAAAACGAACTTAGCCTCAATTGTAAATTTGAACGGGTAACAACAATGTAAAAGGTAAAGACCCCCTTCGGTCATGAATGACCATGGGATTGCACTTCCGAGGCAGAAGTCTGAGCTAGGTTGTTTATGGAAGGCCAGTAGTTGCCCATATATACCAGCCTCCCCTCATCACCCCACCGATGTTATTCAAGGGAAAGGCAAATGTCGTAACTCAGTTCTACAGATGAGTGAACTGGAGCATAAACAAACTTTCCCGGACTTGTGCTTTAGAGGGGAACCTTTCTAGGTGCATCTCCATGGTCATTCATGACTACAGGGGAGGTTTTAACAACCACGCACAAAATGTACCACACACAAAAAATGCACATTCCCTCCTTTCACACTAAAGTTTGTTTTATACACATTTACATTTGCGTGTGAATGTATACAGATGCTTAAATGTGTGTGTATATTATAAATATATGCGTGTGTGTGGAATGTGCGCGCATAAGAATATAATTATGTGCAATTATATTTGCGCAAAGACACAACGCATCGCCCAGTCCAGAAATCGCCCTGTCCAGAAATCGCCCAGTCCAGAAATCGCCCAGTCCACACACACACACTCATATACATACATAGGCACGTAAATAAAGACACAGCCATTTTAAAAAATATTATTATGCAACTATTGTTTTATTTATATCTTATTTTAATATGAACACTTTAAAATTTGACATTTCTCCATAGCATAAGCAGAGGTTGTCATGTGAATTGGTATCAAAGGGTTAATACGAATAGCATCACGTGTCGGTGAGTGTGAATGCGAGGTATGTCAGGACATTGGGTCCACAACAATTACTGTCTGAGAAGCAGCATAAATTTCGCAGCCAAACTTGATTTACAAGCGAGACATCCTCTCACGGGCTGTTAATATTTTCTGTAAATCACGTCAGTAGAAAATAACTGAACATGTATTTATCAGCCGGTTGTTGGGATTATGGAAAAACAAGCGGTTTCCAAAATTAGCACAGGTAAGATTGTAAATGATTTAAAATGCGTTGAACGAAAAAGAAAACCTGATTGAGGTTCATAAATGAGTGAAAATACTATCTCTCGATCATCGCTTCCAAACCAAAGGTTTTCGTCAAGATTCAGGAGAGATCGTTTGCGTTCTGTGAGAAATCACAGGGGATTTCGTGATAAATAGGGTCAGATAGGTTGAATGCATACAAATGCACTTTTAGTTACTTTTGTGTTATATTCTATATTACTCTTTTACTCTTTTACTTGTTTCAGTCATTTGACTGCGGCCATGCTGGAGCACCGCCTTTAGTCGAGCAAATCGACCCCAGGACTTATTCTTTGGATGCCTAGTACTTATTCTAAGTTACGGGGACATAAACACACCAGCATCGGTTGTCAAGCGATTTTGGGGGACAAACACAGACACACAAACAAATACACACACACACACACACACACACACACACACACACACACATATATATACATATGTATATATATACACATATACGACGGGCTTCTTTCAGTTTCCGTCTACCAAATCCACTCACAAGGCTTTGGTCGGCCCGAGGCTATAGTAGAAGACACTTGCCCAAGGTGTCACGCAGTGGGAATGAAACCGGAACCATGTGGTTGGTAAGGAAGCTACTTACCACAGAGCCACTCCTGTGCCTCATAATTTTTTATGCATATGCATGATTGCATATTTTCTAAGGTTGGGAGATCCTGCTATCTGTAGGGAGTGAAGAGACTTTAGGTGGAAAATAATTTTTTAAAAAGGTAATACTAACATATTTTTACAGTAAGAATAAAATGAAAAAGAAAAAGAAATCTAAAAGTAAAAAAGATAAAATTGTCGAGAAAAAAGAACCTTACCATGGAAAGAAAAAACAAAAACAAAATAGGTAATTGTTGGAGGAATTTGGCCTAAACAAGGTCTTGGCTAAGATGAAATTCCTTAAACGTTCTTTGTGCAAAAGCTTTCAGAGATAATTTTATGAATTTTTATTTCTATGAAATTTAACTTTATGGCTGTGTGCTAAGTAGCTTGCTTACCAGCCACATGGTTCCGAGCTGACCTAAGCCTTGTGATTGGATTTGACAGACAGAAACTGAAAGAAGCCCGTCGTGTATGTATATGTATACATACATACATACACACACACACACACACACACACACACACACACACATATATAGGTCATGAGAGGCAATGGTGTCAATAAGACCCAAGGTGTCAGGTAATACTGAGTAAGTGCTCTGGATAGACCATAGTTAAGGTCCTGGTTCGGTGATTATGCGAATAAGGAGTCCAACGTATATCATATATCAATGGGCAATTTAGCTTAATTGGTAAAGCACTTGACCGGTAATTATATATATATATATATATATATATATATATATATATATATATATATATATAAGGCGAGCTGGCAGAAGCGTTATCACGCCAGGCGAAATGCTTAGCGGTATTTCGTCTGCCTTTATGTTCTGCGTGCAAATTTCGCCGAGGTCGACTTTTCCTTTCATCCTTTCGGGGTCGATTAAATAAATAAGTACCAGTTACGCACTGGGGTTGATGTAATCGACTTAATCCCTTTGTCTGTCCTTGTTTGTCCCTTCTATGTTTGGCCCCCTGTGAGAAATAAAAAAAATATGTATGTATGTGTGTGTGTCTGTGCTTGTCCCTCGCACCATCGCTTGACAACCAATGTTGGTGTATTTACGCCCCCGTAACATAGCGGTTCGGCAAAAGAGACTGATAGGATAAGTACTAGGGTTACAATGAATAAGTCCTGGGGTCGATTTGTTCGACTAAAGGCAGTGCTTCAGCTTGGCTGCAGTCAAATGACTGGAACAAATAAAAGAATAAAAGAATATATATATATATATATATATATATATATATATATATATACATATAATTATAAAATCTGGTAATTAATCATATATTAATTAATATCGATTAATTATCAGGAGGCCAGCACATCTAAAGAATCAAAGAGATTCAGAAATAGTATCTGCAATCTCAGGGGATTAAGGTACATTTAAAAATAATAACGTTGACCACTAACGTGGACAATCAATGTGCTAGAAATAGATCACATCTTGTGTCTATTAAGACCTAAATTGTTCTCAACATGAAATATAGCAGCATACCAAAACGTGAGCGGGCAAGACATTTAAAATCACCTAAAAAAGCATTCTTAAACAGGTACCGGTTTCGGATTTAACAAATCTTACCATTTGTCCATTCCTCTTCAGCCTGATTTGTAATGTAACCACAATCATCAGAATCGTATACAGAGTTGCCCACCGCCATGGGTGCGCGTGTATATGGTTTTGCTAATTACAGCTTAATGGTAAAATTCAAAAGTCTTCGTTTTGGCGCGCTAATTCCAGGAATATATCTGCAGAAAATATTTACTGCGTCGTATATATTCAGTATGAGAACATGGGTAATGGGTGCTGGCCTCCTGATAATTAATCGATATTAATTAATATATGATTAATTACCAGATTTTATAATAATATTTTACCCATTACCCATGTTCTCATACTGAATATATATATATATATATATATATTAATCGAAGTGTACAGTATTACATATTCTTTACGACCGATCTTACTAATCGGTTTCGCACTAGGGATTCAAAGGAGTGTTAGTCCGATTATGTATCTCTATGCTCTTCAGAGATTGCCGTCATGGAATGAAATATGGTGACTGCAGTGTTACATAATCGGACTATTACTTAACATTACGTTGAACCCTTAGTGCGAAACCGGTTGGTAAGATCAGTCGTAATAGATATATAATACTGTACACTTCGATTGATATAGCCACTCTACTGACAAATATACGAGTGCATTTTTTCATGACTTATGGATTCTTAGACGGCTTACACACACACACACACACACACACACATAGTGTATTTCAAGGATTTCATAAGAGTAAAAAATGATGGAAAACACTGCACTAGTGTTTGAGTTGTCTACAGATAAAGGAGTTATCATGTAAATTTGTGGGCATACCAGAACTGTTTGACTAGTGAGGAATGAGGAGTTCACTCTGTCACATTTGAAAGTGCCACAATAAGTTCAAGTATTTTTGATGTCAGTCAAACTTTTATTTTCTTAGAGACAAGTAAAACCAATACCAATAATTTACTCTCTTAGTTCAATCAGGTCCTTTCTAAAACGAAGAGCATAAGTCAAAAGTAAAAGAGAAATATATTATGTCTGCTTATGTTGTCTCCGTAACTCAGGACAGTGTTCATAGACAATAATAGGATGCCATATAAACCGCAGTTGTCATTTGGAATCGATGGTGACTTGTTTTGGGTGTCCATGTATTCAAGAGCAGACGTCAGTACTCTCTCGGCTCTCCTCCAATTCTTGACCCAATCGAGCATCAAGTAACGTGACTGCTGGAAGGAGAAAGGGATGGGCCTGTAATCGGCTAATATTCATTTCAGCTGCATTGAGTGGAGTAATGTGAAATGAAGTGCCTTGTTCAAGGACACAGTGCACTTCTTTGTTTAGGAATTGAATCCACAACCGTATGATGTTGAAGCTAACCACTAAGCTAAGAACAGAGACGTTGAATAAAACAGAAGTGATTGTTGTTTGTCAGCCCTGATCCAGAAGACCAGTGAACAAAAATTGTGATCAAAAAGATGACCACAGTTGAAATACCGTGACCATCACGTCATTTTTCAGACATAGTACATTTAGGACTACATCGTCGCTAGTAACCTTTTTTTCAAAAACGATAGATTTGTTGATATTTGTAGCAAGTCGAGTGACTGCATAATTGCACCCTCATTGGCTTACGTGGTTGTATTGTCGATCAGGACTCTTCTCGGATGGAGCAGTCAAAAACTTTAGTGAAGTTTGGAATTCTAAATGTTAGTAAACTGGGTTAGAAAATAGTTTCCGAGAGGAAATCCTCAAGTGAAGATGAAATAATGAACTCACAATAATTTAAATGAGAAACTGAGAACCGCTGAGTCTATAAACAATTAAAAATTAAGCAAAGGAAAGTCATTGACAGAGTAAATGACGCCATGGATTTATGTCAGCGGGTACACTGCATTGTATAACTCGTCTGCCACGCAAGTACGTACTCTCCCTTAGTATGCTTAACGATATGTGTGTACATGCATTCGTTTAAGCATGGCGATACTTATAACCATTTATTAGAACTCAGTATACGTATGCTTTAAGAATAAAGCCTTAAGCAGATACAGAGCATAATAAGAGATTATATAAATAACAAGAAAATTGGAATGACGTAACCACGTAATTATCTAATCTTTTCGATGTATTTAAACGCTTTCCGAAATAAACATGCTTCGTTTTAAAGACTGCGATGCCATCGTACTCTTTCGTTTTATGAAGTAATAAGTAAAATTCCTGAACTGAAGCCCCAAAATCGTCATTTACCGGAGACTTTTCACTCAAATGAAAGCGAAAGAATGGTTTTCTTTGAATTTTTGAAACTGAAGGCTTGTTTCAGAAAACACGCATAAATATTGTGTGTGTGTGTGTGTGTGTGAGTGTGAATGTGAGTGTGTGTGTGTGTGTACGTGTGTGTGTGTGTGTGTGTGGTCCTCGCTGTCGTTGTTTAGTCGCAGGTTAACACTGATCAAGCTGAAAGAACTATGATTAAACACCTTCCAGCTTTGGCCATTCCGGCTTTATTATACAGAAAGTGGACAAAATAATGAAAACACCTGAAAATTTCAATCAAATTTATTTTAATATGGGATAGGACCGACTTTGGCAGTAATTACAGCTTGCATTCTACGAGGTATGGACTCGTATAAAGTTTGAATTGTTTCCAAAGGAATTTTTGTCCATTCTTCAGCTAAAACAGTCTCCAGTTCTTGTAGTGATGATTGTGGAGGATATCGACTCCTTACTTGTTTTTCTAAAATGCACCACAAATGTTCAATAATATTGAGATCTAGGGACTGTGGTGGCCAGATAGGCTGTTCAACTTCACTAGAATGTTCCTCGTGCCATTCAGTAACAACTTTAGCTGTGTGAATTGGTGCATTATCATCCTGAAAGATTGCGTTTTCCTCCGGAAACAGTTCAGCAACCTAGGATGAATTTGATCAGATAAAATGCTTAAATAGTCTTGACTATTAATTCTGCTATGAAGGAAAACCATTGGGCTGGCGGATTTCTAAGATATAGCCCCCCCCCCCCCCCACCAGATCATCACTGATCCTCCTCTATGTTTAACAGTTGGAAGATGGCAGCCTGGGTCAAATACTTCTTTTGGCTGTCTCCACATGTATACTCGGTCGATGGTCAGAAATAAGGTAAAAGATGACTCGTCTGAGAAAATAACATTCTTCCACTGCCCTAGGGACTAATCCTGTAGGTTTTTACTCCACTCTAAGCGCTTTGCAACGTTTGTTTTTGAACGTAGTGGTTTTCTGATTGTAGCCCTCCCGTGAAATTCGGCTTTGTGCAGCTTCCGGCGAACAGTTTTTGTGGAAACTGGGTTCTCGAAGTGGTCATTAAGCTCTGCAGAAATTCTGGAAGCTGTACTTTTGTGATCCTTTCTAACAAATTCGTATAAGAGTTCGGAGGTCCCTAACTGGAAGGTTTGGTTTTCTTCCGGTGTTTTGTTTCGACGAGGAGGCTTTTCCTTCTTTCTCAAAGGCTGTTATTACTTTCGAGACAGTACTTCTTGATATACCAAACATTTCGGCTGTTTTCGTTATGCTAGCGCCTGCCATACAAGCACCAAAAGTTTGACCTCATTGAAAATCCGATAGATCTGTCCTTTTAATGAATTTTAATTACCTTTTTCTGATGATATCTGAAAAGAAACAGCAATTTTAGCAAAAAATATTAAGCAACGCTAATAATAACTAAAAAACATAAAAATAAACAAGCTTTTGACGGTTTTATAGATATTTCAAATTATGATGCTAGGATGCTAGGTGTTTCCTTTATTTTGTCCAATCTCTGTATGTCTAGAACTAAACTATCTTGTCAGCTGTCTTCCTTGTTTTAAGACAATACTGTGACATTTCGTTTTGTGATTCAGAAAGCGAAACTACTGAAGTCAGCAAAGACCGTCATTTGCCGGACACTCATTTGCGGAAACGGAAGAACATCGTTTTCTTTTATATGAAATAAAATGAAATGGACCTGATGTAAAAATGATAATTGTTAAACTCAATTCTTTTGATTAATTGTATCATGATTTCATTGATAATAAACAAAAATATAAGAATTAGAAATGGATCATATTGCTAAAATGGATAATACTGCAAAACAATTGTATAAACCATTTCTTCCAATCTGTACAGGATGGTCGATAGACAACGTGTATCTCTAAACTGCTTATAACAATTGACTTTAGCTTCTGAAGCAACACCGACCTGCTCCTTAATAACTTTGTTTGCAATTAATTGTCAGAGGCTATAGTAGAAGGCACTTGTCCAAGGTACCACGCAGTGAGACTGAATCCGGAACCATGTAGTTGGGATTACAGTTTTATCATAAGAAAGAGGAAATACATTTAATATCGATCTTCGGTGTCCAGAAAGTGCTTTAATGGTCATCAGTCCGATAAAAGCTTACATCCGTGGAAACTGACTTTAATTTTAATACTATTAATAATACTCAACAAGTGAAAAACACATGGGCCTGCCTAAAGTGAGAAAATATATGATATTGTGGAACAATGCTTCATGTTTTTGTTTTTCTAAACTCTTATGAAGTGGTTTAAGGAATATTTGGCAGCTATTTCTAGTCGGTCGAGAGACCACGTAAAAGTTTCATCTATGTGGTGTCCGTTCCCATACAAACGCACTGGTGCGACTTCTTGTATGCAAGGAATGGAAGTTTCCTATTGGCTAAAATTACGTAATTGTACATGTTTGTAACGTTTTTATTATTAATTCCTAGAAAACGAATGTGATTTTCAACAACATGCAAAATTACATCAACGTACTTACCGTCTCTATTTCTCTTTCTTTCTCTCTCTCTCTGTCTATTTATTTATTTATTTATTTATTTATCTATCTATCTATTTATTTATTTATTTATTTATTTAATTATCTATCTAATTCTTGGGAAAAACGAAGAGAACTGTTAAACACGTTCCAGTATTAGAACTATAAGGAGATTTTAGAGTAAGTTAACGAACTTTGACACAACAGAGAGATGTTGAGGGAGAAAAAATAGACCATGAGTTAGGGAGATAAAGGTGAGTGGGGCGGTATAAGAAAGATATAAAATATATCCCAAAAGTAGGGAGTGATCAATCGGAGGTTGAGAGAGGTGTAAGGAGAAAAACAGAGGACGGACAAGATAAGCAATCTATTGTGAAAGTAGGAAGTTGAGTGACAAGTAAAGGTGGAGAGAGAGAGAGAGGGGGAGAGAGAAAGAAGGAGAGAGAGAGGGGGCGGGAGTCAAAGGTGATAATATGAAAGAAACGAATGAAACAGGTGATATGATTTAGGTCAAAATTAGAGAAATTTGTGTAAATTCATGCAGAGAAATGAAGTAAAAAATGTGTTGGTTACATGGATGTGACATGAAAATTCTTCTTATTCAGATCATCAACATTTGATTATCATTCACACACGGTAGTGTGTGAATAATATTCTTAAGGTCAACATTTACTCACTCGCGACAACTTCTGGGCTTTGTCACTAAGATTTTGACCAAATTAGATGGTATTTACATTTTTAGATTGATCACGCCATAAGCTACATTTCGAGCTAAAGAATTTTAAAATTGGCTTGGTGGAAAAAAAAGTTTGAGTCAAATATGTGAGGTCCCAAACGGGAGAAAAACGTCTGAAATCGACTTTGAGTCCAAATATTTTTTGAAAAAATAAATCGATATTTTTTTTAGCTTACATGATAGATCTCGGCGACAGGAATCTATCCACGTTAAAAAAAATTAAAATAAAAAACTACTGGGGCCGAGTGTACCGAAAACAGTGGTAACGCTTAAAAGCAAATTCAAAACCTAAACACTTTGTTTTTGTGTAAAATTTTGTTTTTCTTTAGCTCATATGATAGAACTCGTCAAGACGAGTGTCGTGGTACTAATCTTTTCAAAAAATATTCAAAATTAAAAAAAAGTTAGATAAGGTACATGTGCCAATAGAACGTAAGACAATTTTCAAGTAATATTATTATTTATTGCAGTACTAAGACGACGAGCTGGCAGAGTCGTTAACACGCAGGGTGTAATCTTCGTGGCATTTCGTCTGACTCTAAATTTTGAGTTCAAATTCAGCCAAGGTCGTCTTTGCCTTTTATCTTATCGGTACTCGATAAAATGAGTATCAACTGATCACTGACGTTTCAACGGGCAGACGCGAAGGGTTCTAGTCATGTTGCTCAGAAAAGTAAAAGGACAGGTGACTCCTCGTGCCTTACAATGGATGCATTGGCTATTTTTGCATTTAAAAAAATCATTTTTATATTAGCCAATGCAACAAAACCCTGTCCAGATAACTTTTTCTCATTTTTAGAATTTAAGAAAAAATATGTGAAAATTAAAAAAAAAATACAACATAAAATTCTTATTTTAATTCAATCATCATCAATGAAAAATGATTCAAATATTTTTTAACAAAAGAATATTTATTAGTTTTATTGCATTGCCTGGAAAAAAAGTGGATTACAATGAAAAATGCTGGTACATCATATTAGGTAAATTTGAGATAATTTAAGTAAATTGAGATAAAATATGTAAATCTTTAAAAACATCGTACAAAAATAATCAAAAATAAATTTAAACGAATTTTTTAAAAAATCATGTCTTTTGAAATATACAATTAAAATAGTCATTTTATTTAGTTGTATCAAATACAAACAATAAAATATGAAGTAAATAATATGACACAACATTTATGTTTTTCACTTGAATTGAAATCTCATTACAAAAAAAAAAAAAACATTGATTGCAGTAGAATGGTCATTAAATGGTTTGAAATCAACTATATGCTCAGTCAATTCTTCCACATTAAAAAAAAAAAAAATTAATCTGAAAAATAGATGAAAAGTCAAATTTATTAGCATTAATGAAATAGAATTAATTTAGTTCGTCTTTGGCTAATTCGTTACTTTCCCTAATTCGTCACTTTCAATTTTCTCCTTGGGATAAATTTTATCTATTTTTAAAAATTAATTTTATTTCATTTCATTTTTAAAATACTGCTTTTTCCAAAAAATAAGACCATGGGCTTAAATACAGACTTAATAATTTTGCTTAAATAATTTTTTTTCTGAAAATAATAAAAATTACTGGGGCTATATATGAAAAAACATCCTGAATATAAACCCATAGGCTTAAAATCGGATGGGTTTAAAAAAAAACAAAAACTAATGTATTTATAATTTTTGTCTTAATAAAATATAGTAAATTTTTAAAATGTTATTCTCGGCTGCAATATTTTAAATAACAGAATTTTAATTTTAAGTACTTTTTAGTTTCTTTTAGAAGTGACGAATTAGACAAATTCTAATGCATTAAGTCGTCAAGTATGAAATTTGTAGAAAAGAAAAAAGTTTGCTAATGTTTTATAGATACAAGGAATAATTTTATTCATCAAAATATGCACCCATATTGTCAATACACTTTTGCCATTTCAGCGGTAGCTTGTCCAGCCCGGAACTGTAAAAGCTTGGCAATCTAGAGTCAATAAAATCTTGGAAGGTCTGTTTTACAGCATCGTCGGAATTGAATTTTTTCCTATCAAAAAGTTATCCAAATTCTGGAAGAAATGGTAGTCAGTGGGGGCAAGATCAGGTGAATATGGTGGGTGATGGAGAACTTTCATCTCCTACTCCTGTAGTTTCGCCAATGTCATTTTTGCGATGTGTGGTCTGGCTCAGGATTCTGCCAGCTCATCGCCTTGAATATCTTCAATAATAAAAGAACATTCAAAGCTACATTTTGATAAGAATATATTAATATTAGAATTGAAACTTTTAAGAAATTTCTTGACATTATTGACTTTGATCATTCTTTTTGTAAAAGTTGCTTATTCCTAACGAATTAATAGATAGCTTGCTTCATTATAGTGTATAGATGTGATTGCAGAGGTCATAAACAGTCAGGATTTTCACAATGCTAACGAGTTCTTTCTTCCTATAAGGTCTGGAATTTTCTGCAGATATAATGGAATTAATTTGATTGAAATGAATCTCATAATTATTAATTAGATCAAAATATGTGTGTGTGTGTGTGTGTGTGTGGAACGTACCCTTTCTCCATAGCATTAGTGATTAAATTATAATTTGTAAACAAATTGTAATATAAAAGACTATACTTTGTCATGATTGTAATTTGAACTCACATCCATAATATTTGCTTGGTCGTCATTTGGTTTTATTACAACCGCATCAGCAAAATATGTAATTTTTAATTATCTTTGTATCAAATATTATTTTATTCTTTTACTTGTTTCAGTCATTTGATTGCAGCCATGCTGGAGCACCGCCTTTAGTCGAACAAATTGACCACAGGATTTATTCTTTGTAAGCCCAGTACTTATTCCATCGGTCTCTTTTGCCGAAGCTTCTTACCAATAATAACATAACTAATGGTTACCATGCAGATTACATGATAGAGTTACTTGTTTATTCTCTAAACTAACATTTAAATATCATAGAATAAAGATGTCTAAGTGTTTTATTTGCGTTGGTATCATATAGTGCAACATTACTCAGGAGAATTAATTAGGATAAAATGCTAATTCAACGCAAAGCACTTAATTAAATTTCCAAATTAAAATATTAAATTATAGTTAGGGGTCATTCCGTTGAATACTTAATAGTTTTAAAGCTAAATCTCATCATTTTCAGTCTGTTTGCCAATGTTTCCGCCATTATTGACAGATATTTTACATTGAAGAGCATTCAAAGAATTACACTTTAAGATTTCAAATTAAACCAAATCAAGAAAGGACTTTATATTCCAGATTTCAACTACTGTGGGTTTGGGAGATTATAATCCATTAGACTGCATTTTAGTACTTGACTAGTACTTATGCTGTCATCTGATAAAGCAGAGAAGTCAATCCCTGCAGGATTTGAACTCAGAGCTCAAGGAGGTGTAACTAAATTCAATCGCTCTACTGATTCTGCCACCTACTGTCTGACCTTACTTACTAAAATAGTGATATAAAGTACGCAGATTGTATGCCGAAGGATGGTGTTGTTGTTATTGTTGTTGTTCGACCCCCAGTAATTATTTCTTTTAAAATTTGACCCTACTCGTATTCTATTGGCCTCTTTTGCCAAACAGCTAACTTACAGAGGATATAAACAAACCCACACCGGTTGCCAAGTGATATTGAGGGGACACGCAGAAATACAACGCGTACACGCGCGCGCGCACACACACTGTACGATGGCTTAACACTCAAGGTATTTCTCGACCTGGTATTACAGTAGAAGACGCTTGTCCAAGGAGCCGCGCAGTGGAACCGAACCCGACACCACGTGGTTGCAAAGCGAGTCTCTTAACCACACTGCCATGCCCGCAGCCTATTGCATGTTATTTTTTTTTTTCTACATAATATTGATCATTCATAAAAACAGAAAAACTAAGTGAAAACACAATCTTATGATTTTGCTGCTTCCCAAATAAATCTCTCTGTATTTATTTCATCATTTTTTTGAATCAATATCTCAAAACCAGTCGCAAGCACAAACCCACATTCAGCAACATAACGGGGCTGAGGGGATGGGTGGAGAGAAGCAACATTATCATCAACAACAACAACAACAACAACAACAACAACGGCAACAACAACGTAATCTTGAGGTTATTTCCGTGTATTTATTTAATCATCCAATGGAATGTGGACCAAATAAAACTGATGTCAATCTATTTTATTGAATTTTATTATTATTATTATTGCTTTAAAAACGCAAAGCACATACACACACGCACACACACACACACACACTACAAACAGAAGGTAATGATATCATCAACCCAACTAAAAAACATTTGTTGCAATTGAAAACAGAAGGAACACTGAACTAAAGGGAACTGAATGGCAATGACGATGACGACGATGCTGCTGCTGCTGCTGATGATGATGATGATGGTGGTGACGACGATGACGACGACGACGACGACGACGACGACGACGACTATGAAAAGAACGAATAGTAACAACAGCAATCACAGCAATTACTACAACAACAATAATAACAATGATTTCAAATTTTGGCCCAGGGCTAGCAAGTTCGGGTGGCGGGGGTAAGTCGATTACCTCACTGTTCAACTGGTACTTATTTTATCGATCCCGAATGAATGAAAGGCAAAGTTGACATCGGCGGAATTTTGAATTCAGAAGGTGGTGAGCTGGTAGAAATGTTAGCGAGCTGGTAGAAATGTTTAGCGGTATTTCGTCTGCCGTTATGTTCTGAGTTCAAATTCCGCCGAGGTCGACTTTGCCTTTCATCCTTTCGAGGTCGATAAATTAAGTACCAGTTACGCACTGGGGTCGATGTAATCGACTTAATCCCTTTGTCTGTCCTTATTTGTCCCCTCTATGTTTAGTCCCATGTGGACAATAAAGAAATAGGAATTTTGAATTCAGAACTTGAAGACGGATGAAATGCCGTTAAGCATTTTGTCCGGCTCGATAACAATTCTTATTTCTTTACTGCCCACAAGGGGCTACATGCAGGGGACAAACAAGGACGGACAAACGGATTAAGTCGATTACATCGACCCCAGTGCGCAACTGGTACTTAATTTATCGACCCCGAAAGGATGAAAGGCAAATGCTGCCTTAATAATAATCAGGGAAGTATTAGATAGTTGGAAGAACAGGTAGCATAGTACCGCAGGTTGCAGGCAGCAGGCCCGCTACGCAGGCAAAACTCCAGGAATACCAGCAAAACCTGAGATAAAAAGAAGCAATAACAACAACAACACATTTCTATAACTGCGGCGCTCAGAGTACTGGGTTGGTGACCTGCGCAGAATAACTCAAAACTTTTAAGAGTAAGAGGGGCCCTTTTGAGTCCTTTGAGGCAAATCCCCTCTAAAGATGGTGTCTCTATAAAAATACTGGTTTGTTGTGACACCTTATCACCGCTTTCCTCAGCATGAGAAGGATGGACAAACGAATGAATTCAAGCAACCCCGTAAATGAGGACAGAACATCGGGTGACGAACTCTCGCTCGAGAGGTGTCTTGTGGGTGAACAGTAGAAGCTCGGTCGTCATTATATGGCTGTTAGAACAAGATGGTCAAAGGCGATGAATATAGCTGTCGTGGAGTGTTATTCTTTAAGCAGACCCATTGAATTTGTTGGAGAAATTGGGATTGATATGAGGGTAGAACATCCCCAGAAAATTGCTTTATTGGGGATAGCGAGGATTTTGAAATTGTTACTTGGATATATATCATAAACGTGGAAAGAGACCCTGTGAGACACTTGACAACGGGTTATTGATCGCTCTAACAGAATTAGCCGGAGCAAGTGAAATCGAGAGCTCTGAGACGTGAAATAAAAAAATAAAAAAATAAAAAAATAATAATAATGATAATAATAATAATACACGCTACTATGAAGGAAAAAATACGAAAGGAGTATTACAGAATAATATGACTCATACTAAAAACTGAACTCAACTCCAAAAATCGCATCGAAGCCATTAACACCCTGGTACTCCCAGTAGTCCAAAACAGTTTTAACATCATTAACTGGAATCTTACAGAACTCCAACGCCAGGACAGGGAGACAAGAAAACTACTAACAACTAAGAATATGTACCACTCAAACGCAGACGCTGATCGTCTGTACCTACCTAGAAGTAAAAGGGGAAGAGGACTGAAACAGGTAGAACTGTGCTATAAGACCTCCACAATAGCAATGAACAAGTACTTATCTAGTACAGAGGACTGGATGTTGTGGTTTGTGTGCAAATACGAAAGCAGCAAAAAATCACATTTTTTTTTGTCAAGGAAGCTTGCAAATTCGCAAGGGAACTTGACATTAACCCTGAATTCGATGAAGAAGCTGAAACCCCTGCCACGAAAAAAGCAAAACGGAACAAATAGACTCCAAAAACAGAACGGACAGAAACAAATTGAGGAGCGGTGGAGCCAGAAGCCTTTGCATGGACAGTATATACTTCGAAGCTGAAACGCTGATGTAGACCAAGCAACAACCAATCAATGACTGAGAAGCTCAGGACTATCTGACTAACGTTCTTCAAAACGGTTCTGACCCTAAATGCAGATTCTGCGACAAATTTGATGAAGCAATAGAGCATCTCGTCTCGGGATGTCCTGTCCTGACACCAAACGAATAGAAAAATCGCCACGATAGTATGTAACAATATTTACATTGGAATATATGTAAACACTGCAAAACCAGCACTCTTGATTATTGGTAGGAACAGCGTTCTGAGCCAGTCGTTAAAGGTAAAAATGTCACTATCCTCTGGGATCTTCCAGTCAACACCGACAGAACAATCCAGGCTAATCGAACAGACATAGTCATTAAAGATAGAGAAGAAAATACTTGTAGACTAATAGATGTAAGTATTCCTATTGATAAAAATATATCTGTAAAGGAATTTGAAAAACTAAGTAAATATAAGTACCTGGAAAGAGAAATACAAAATATTTGGCATCTTAAAGCGAGAACGAACTCGTCTAGAGCAAAGTATTGCTGAACTTGAGTTCTTGGGAAGAGAACGCAAATCCCCAACTCATACACTGCATTTGATCACGCTGTCTGGGACTGTAAAAATCTGCAAGACCTTCTTAAGATTTAAAAAATGATGACCAGGACAATGTACTTTCATTCACAACTTTGCTACTAAGCAGCAGGTGGCCGGTCCAAATCTATTCCAAATTAAAAGGAGACAGAAAACATACATACGTACGTATGTACATATGTATGCATGTATGTATGTATGTATGTATGTATGTACGTACGGACGTATTATGTATGTATGTATGTATGTATGTATGTATGTACGTATGAGGAGGCGCAATGGCCCAGTGGTTAGGGCAGCGGACTCGCGGTCATAGGATCGCGGTTTCGATTCCCAGACCGGGCGTTGTGAGTGTTTATTGAGCGAAAACACCTAAAGCTCCACGAGGCTCTGGCAGGGGATGGTGGCGAACCCTGCTGTACTCTTCCACCACAACTTTCTCTCACTCTTACTTCCTGTTTCTGTTGTGCCTGTAATTCAAAGGGTCAGCCTTGTCACACTGTGTCACGCTGAATATCCCCGAGAACTACGTTAACGGTACACGTGTCTGTGGAGTGCTCAGCCACTTGCACGTTAATTTCACGAGCAGGCTGTTCCGTTGATCGGATCAACTGGAACCCTCGACGTCGTAAGCGACGGAGTGCCAACACATGTAATTATGTATGTACTTACGTATGTATGTATGTATGTATGTATGTATGTATGTATGATGGGCTACCATACAGTTTCATCTACGGAATTCACACTTGCAAGACATTGGGCGGCCCAGGGCTTTAGCAGATGACACTTAGCCAAGATGCTGTGCAGTGGGACTGAATCCGCAATTATATGGTTGCAAAGCGAGCTTCTTCACCACACAGCCGTGCCTGCACCATGGTGACGGTGACAGGGTTTCAATTTCAGACAACTACGGAATTGGTAAGAAATTCCTGGTGAAAGGTAATAAGGAAGGTTTAAGATGGAATGTCTGCTAGTTGTTGCTGTTGTTGTTGTTATGATGGTGATGGTAGTGGTGCTGTTGTGTTTATGTAGAAGTCTCTAGAAGTTTTGGCAGTGACAGCGATAGTGGTGGTGTGTTTATGAGGACGCTTCATAGATGCTGTTGTTGCACCAGTCGTGGTAGTGGTGATACGTTGCCTTGGAGAAGTTGTTGCAATAATTGTAGGTGGCGGTGGTGATGCGTTTGTGTAAGAACCTCTTGGAAAGATTGTTGTCGCCGTCGTCGTCGTTGTTGTTGTTGTCAGGGTCGGCGATGGTGATGATGATGGTGGTGGTGGTAGTGGTGGTGGTGGTGGTGATGGTGGTGATGGTGGTGGTGGTGGTGGTGGTGGTAGTGGTGGTGGTGATGGTGGTGGTGGTGGTAGTAGTGATGGTGGTGATGTTGGTGGTGGTGGTAGTAGTGGTGGTGATGATGGTGGTGGTGGTGATGATGGTGGTGGTAGTAGTGGTGGTGATGATGGTGGTAGTGATGGTGGTGGTGGTGATATTGGTGGTGGTGACGATGATGATGGTGAGGGTGGTGGTGATGTCGATTAGTTTATATAAAACTCTCTTGAAAGGATTGTCAGGGGTGGTGACGAATGGTTGGTATCGGCGGCGGTGGTGGAGGTATGTTTATGCAGAAAGCAGTTGTACAGGGGGTGGGTGGTAGTGGTGGTGGTCATGATAGTGATGCATTTATGTAAAAAAAAAGGATTATTGCTGCTCTTGTGGTGGTGGTGGTGGGAGGCGCTTCTTAAGCAGAAGATTCTCGGCGGGAGAAATCTTTGCTATTGTCTCAAAGTATAAATGTCTGCTGCTCATTGAAGTGTTATAAATGAACGAAAAATTTTTAAAAGCCAAAACACTGCCTGCTGCCTCTTTCATTCGTTATGCTGTGTGTGTGTGTGTGTGTGTGTGTGTGTGTGTGTGTGTGTGTGTGTTTATGTCTGTGTGTCCTGTATCGCTGACACATGCCTTTACTGGTTTCTGTATGCTGAGGCAGCTGAAAGTCCCTGTATTGAAGGGTGGTCACACCAGAGGCTGTGTGTGTGTGTGTGTGTGTGTGGTGCTTGGTAAGAGGAAGAGAGAAAGAAAGAAAGAAAGAAAGAAAGAAAGAGGAGAACTTGTGAAAAATAGGAGGTGTAGGAGTGGGTGCAACGGATGATATAGAAGAGAAGAAAGACAAGAAAGAGGAAGAAAGAGGAAGAAAGAGGAAGAAAGAGGAGGAAAGATGTGGTAGAGGTGGTGGTGGTGACTGGAAGTGATCAGAGAGAGAGAGAGAGAGAGAGAGAGAGAGAGAGAGAGAGAGAGGAGAGGGTGAAAGATAGAGAGGGAAGGAGGAAGAAATAGAGAGAGGGGGAGAGAGAGATCAAATTGGTAGGATATGGAAGAAGGGAAGAAGGGAAGAAGGGAAGCAACAACATTTATACGAGAAGGAACAAAGAGAGAAAGGAGAGAGAGAGAGAGAGAGAGAGAGAGAGAGAGAAGGAGAGAGAGAGAAAGGAGAGAGATGAGGAAGGAAGAGCAAATGGGAGCAGAAGCGGGGTGGGATGAGGTGGAGGTGGGAAGAAATTGTTTTTGTAACACCACCACCACCACCACCACCAGCAACAACGACAACAACATGAACAATAATAACAGCAACACGAACTCCGACAGATGTAATCGTTTTATTGATGACAACACATATACACTCACATATATACACCCATGAATCTACGCAATAATCTGAGAGATGTGCATCAAAATCTGCTCCCCTCCTCCCTCACCCGATCATATATGCACCACACACACACACACACACACACACACACAGAGCAACATCCACCAGGCATCGTCTGCTTTATGATTGAATCTTTTGATATTTTGACTGAAGAAGACCGAGGAAGGTGAGGAGGAGATGGGTCGAGGTGGGTTGAAGGGGAAATTAGTTAATTGTTAGTATTTGAAGAAAAATGTTGATTTGTTTATTGATAAAAGCAAATATTAGTTTTAAAAAAACAATCTTCCAGTTACCACCACCACCACCACTACCACCACCACCAACAACAACACCACCAACAACAACACCACCAACATCACCACCACCAACACCAACACCACAAACAATCTTCCAGTTACCGCCGCCGCCACCGCCACCACCGCCACCGCCACCTCCATTACCTTCTCTACACACCAACACCTGTAACATTTGCCACCATCTCAACCACTACCTTCTCAATGCACCGTCATAATTTCCCCTAATATCATCAGCACCACTTCATTCCCAGCACTTCACCAGCACCAGCTCCGCTGCCATCAACCCTACCGCCACCAACCCCACCACCACCAGCGCCACTACCACCAATACCACTATTAGCAGCACCACCACCAGCACCACTACCACCAGCGACACCTCCACAAACGATACCACCACCACCACCACCACCACCACCGCCATTGCCACCAACAGCAGCAGCACTACCACTACCTTTACCAGAACCGACACCACTAGTATCAACACTAGCAGTACCACCACCTCCACAACAACCATCTTTACTAGCGCCATCACCACCATCTCCATCTGCACCACATGCATCCCCACCATCAGTGCACCGCCAAACTTCACTACTACACATTTCGCTCCTCACAAGTTACATTTCTACAAGCCACAGTGATTGACTCAGAGTGTCCCTTTGAAAAGATGGAGCAGTTCTTTAATATCGACTGATATAACCATTGGTGGTCCTATCGACTGACATTGCAACAAATATATATATATATATAACCTCTTTTTGGCCCTGGATTACAAACTGTTAGCGAATTGATTATCAAATTCTATTTTAGGAGTGAACCCAACCGATACTTTATAGGTTCCGTTTTTAACTGTTTCATTTCAAAACATAATTTTACTAAACTTAAATACATACATTTTTGACAAGAGGCTGTACACCTTGGAGACCTGCTGCGGATGGTGGGCACGGACCGACTCGAGAGCTGCGAATCGTTAAATCTTTCAGGAGCTTCATAGATACGAAGAATTTTTAAGCTGTTCAAGACATTTTTTGAAATTAGAAACCAAAACAAAATGGTTTATAAATTAACTGTTGCTGACTCTATGCAAATAAATTAATAGCTAAGTAAAAAGAGGAAAATGAAAACGAGGAAAACAAAACAAACATCTATATTCTTTGGTAACTGACACTAACAGAGGTGAAAGAAACAGCAATTTTGGTGTCTGCATTGAAAAGCTACACATTGGAACTCGGATATTTTACTAAATAAATAACGTGCTTGTAATAAACATTTTAAACTCATTACATTCCAGGCTACTCTACTAAATTAGCAAACATACCAGATATTTTGGGTGCGAAGATGATCCAACAAACGTAGTTTTGCTACCTGTCCATAGGCTCTGACAAACACAATACAAGCAAACAAGGCAGTCTCTATATGAGCCAACAAAGGAACATCCTGGCGAGCATTCATCCTTCTTGCAATAACCGCCAATTTTTTTCTAAAAGTCACATCCCTATTTTTAAATGGACACGACAGAGATACTGTAATGTTGGAACCCTAAAATAAGAAAATACATGTTGTTCCAGAAGAGTACACACATTTTGTATCTTAAATGCTTACAACAACCAAGAAACAAGAAAATAACTTCGGATTAGTTTCTCGCTCGTTTTTTTTTATTTCCTCCTTCCTTCAAAAAATCTTTTTCGATTCAGTCAAAGTAACACTCATAAACAACAACAACAACAACAGCAGCAGCAGCAGCAGCACCACCACCACCACCAATAAGTAGGAGTACCAAGAACAGCTGTTTACCAAGGTCTACAAGAAGGTGAGGTTATTATATTTCCTAGTACAATTTCATTTTCTTCATTTTTGTTGTTGTTTATTTTTAAAGTGATCTCGTCTATTATCCTTCTGGAGTCGACAAAAGCAAAGCAAAAAACAAAAAACAAAAAACAATACAAAAAGCAAGCAGCCAGACACAGACAGTTCAGGGTGTGCCAGATATGTTATATATCTGCTGCATGTCCGTATCAAAGCAAGCTGTTGGCGTACACGTATACGGATCTTCCTGAATCGACGGGCGCCACTTTTTATTTATGTTTTATTTAGTGTGTTTTCTACCGAAACACTTTCAAACTTCGTATACTTGTATATTTTGTGTTATAGAATAGATAAATTTTTTTGTAAAAGTTATTTCATGTAAAAAAATTATCGTATTTCCCTAATTTCAACCAATCACTGACGTCTATTGAGGTGAAAACAATTACTGCTATGGATTGTAAACAAAACGCTGTGCGGTGTAATGGGATCTTTTCCCTTGAATAAAATTAGTGCCGTTGTTTGTCAACAACTATCGGCGGTACTGTTATTTATAACATCGGTCGTGCGTTTGTACTGGTTTTAGCTTTAGGGTTTTAGTGTTAGGGTTCGGGTTTTAGAGTTAGGGCTAATTTTAGGGTTAGGGTTGGGGTTAGGGTTGGGGTTAGGGTTAGGGTTATGATTATTTTTGCCATGACCTAACTCATAACCCTAACCCTAACCCTAAAACCCTAACCCTAACTCTAAAACCCGAGCTCTAACCCTAAAACCCTAAACCCTTACTAGGGAATAACGATATAATTACCAGGGAATAACGATCTTGACACCGGCAAAAATTATTGTTTACAAAAGCAGCAGTAACTGTATTCAGCTGAATAGACGTCACTGATTGGTTGAAATTACAGAAATACGACAACTTTAACATGAAATAACTTGCAATATAGAAATTTTTATTAAGAAGGCTAAGAGAAAAAGATGTTTTATATGACACATTCTACCAGTATCCCAAGTTTGAAAGTGTTTCGTTCAGAAAACAAGTGGCACCCGTCAATTCAGAAAGATCCACGTATACTTTAAACGAAATTCAAACAGAAAACTATCTCAGGCATGGCGGTATGGTTAAGAAACTTGCTTTGCACCCACGTGGTTCCGGGTTCAGTTCCACTAGTATAGCCCCGGGCCAACCGATGCTTGTGAGACTGCGGCCATGCTGGGGCACTAACTTGAAGAATTTTTAGTTGAATGAATCGACTCCAGTACTTATTGTTTTTTAAGCCTAGTATTTATTGTATCGGTCTATTTTGTCAAACCGTTAAGTTATGAGACGTAAACACACCAGTAACGGTTGTTTAGCGGTGGTGGGGACATACAAAACAAAGACACACACATACATGCACATGTACACACACACACACAGACACACACACACACAGACACACACACACACACACACGCACACACGCACACACACACACACACACGACGGTTTTCTTTAGTTTTCGTCTATCAAATCCACTCACAAGGTTTTGGTCGATCCGAGGCTATAGCAGAAGAGAATTGCCCAAGGTGCCACGCAGTGGAACTGAACCCCGAACCATACTTTTTACCACACAACTATGCCAGCGCCTATGATAGCATTTGTTGATTAGGTGATCTAATTAGCACTTGGGTAGGTGTCCGATAGTTACCCCTATTAGAAAGAAAGGCTTTCTCCTCGAAATGAAGAGCAGATTGTATGATACTTGCGTGCAAGGCGCGCTGCTGCACGGCAGCAAAACGTGGGCCTTAAATGCTGGGGGAACTAGAAAGAAATGAAGCCAGCGTAGTTTGTTGGATATGAAGAACGAAATATAATGGAACTGGGAAGGTGGGGCAAAATGAGTATAAGTAGAAACAGATTTTGCATGCAAACGAGAAAACTATTGTTATAGACATATAGTATGGATAGAGTATGTCAACCGTACATGCAAGTGTCAGATATTCAAAATGAATGCTACACGTGGAAGGGAAAGACCGAATTCGACTTGGGATGTAGTAGTAGTAAAAGATGATTTCAAGATGTTACATCTGATGGAGATGGCAGAGGAGTGTGCCGACTGGTAATACGCGGTGTTGCGGGAGACCCGTCAATCTGAGTAAGCTAGGCGAAACACTCGTTAAAATAGTTAATGAACACACGCTCCAAGCCTATTTCATAGTACACGCATGGTACATACATGTATGTATGTATGTATGTATGTATGTATGTATGTATGTATGTATGTATGCACCTATCTATCTATCTATCTATCTATCTATCTATTTCTCCCCCTCTCTCTTTTATATAATGTGTGTGTGTGTGTGTGTGTGTGTGTGTGTGTGTGTGTGTGATGTTAGATCAAAAATGACCTGCTACATGTAAACCAGTATTACCTGTCCTATCGTCGAGCCGTCAATGACTAATTTTGCAATCCCTGCTTAACTTGTACGGCTGTCACAAGCCATTGATCTATCCTCTAAATTTATTAGCAAACATCAGACTACAGATTACAGAACCTTGTCAACGGCCTTCTCTAAGCCGACAAAAACTAGTTAGAGCAGATTACTCTTAGCTTAGGACAACTGCAGTTGTCACATTAGAAAGATCTTACCTTTTGTGTACAGAGGTTACCTTGACCGTATGGGCTGATGAACTCAATAAAGATTATGCAACAATTCACCAAACCAATAAATGGAGGTGGGGGGGGGGGGCTCCATTAAAGATTTTGAGTTTGGTTTGTCATTACTGGTTCTCTTGACAACTTCAGCATCTGGTTGTCTCACTCATATATATTGGCATTACTTTTTCTTTGCACCATGTGATTAGGTCATTTGCTGTTCATAAGAACAGGAGTTTCTATGGGCAACTGATTTTAAATACCTCTATTATGGATGAGAAATTATAACAAGCAGGATGAGTACTGAACATTGATCAACACCAACCTGTATGCTAAATTCCTCGCAGGATTCTTTGTTAGCCTTAACCTTCTTGATGACAATCCCTGCTTAACTTGTACGGCTGTCACAAGCCATTGATCTATCCTCTAAATTTATTAGCAAACATCAGACTACAGATTACAGAACCTTGTCAACGGCCTTCTCTAAGCCGACAAAAACTAGTTAGAGTAGATTACTCTTAGCTTAGGACAACTGCAGTTGTCACATTAGAAAGAAACTGTTGGTAGGCGCAGGAGTGGCTGTGTGGTAAGTAGCTTGCTTACCAACCACATGGTTCCGGGTTCAGTCCTACTGCGTGGCACCTTGGGCAAGTGTCTTCTACTATAGCCTCGGGCCGACCAAAGCCTTGTGAGTGGATTTGGTAGACGGAAACTGAAAGAAGCCTGTCGTATATATGTATATATACATGTGTGTGTGTGTGTGTGTGTGTCTGTGTTTGTCCCTCCTCCATCGCTTGAGAACCGATGCTGGTGTGTTTACGTCCCCGTAACTTAGCGGTTCGGCAAAAAGAGACCGACAGAATAAGTACTAGGCTTACAAAGAATAAGTGCTGGGATCGATTTGTTCGACTAAAAAAAAGGCGGTGCTCCAGCATGGCTGCAGTCAAATGACTGAAACAAGTAAAAGAGTAAAACCCGAATTAATTCAATTCTCTTCCTAATGAGCTGTACTATATAACTCAATAACTTTCATAACCTTGTCCAAAAATCTAATGCCTGAAAGTTGCTTCTCCCTTGAGCATCACCTTTGCCATAGTTACAGATGTTGAAGATACTGCTATGCCAGTCATTGGATGCGACACCGTTCTCTGTACCACCGCACTGACTATGCAACTAAACCTTATAGTCTCGCTTTAAACACAGCACTCAAGTTGAATGTCTGATACATCTATTGGGTTTTTTAGTGGGTAGGCTCTTTTGCTCCTAAACATCGTCCTCGTTCAACAATATTGCGTAATTAGTACTTCCAAGCCTCTACTTTTGTTTTTCAGTGTCAATGAGGACAAGAGGGTTTTTGTCATTTCGCCCACATTTCATGCAACAATCGCACAATTCTCTCACCTTGCAATACAAAATGTCTCACACCTCTGATCATCACGTTGCAGAACATATGAACTAATGCACACCTCTAATTTTTACCTCTTCGTTTGCTAAATATATCTCATATGTAACTTCTTTTCAGGCTACTTGTTACAACTAGAATCCAAGTATACATACATACATACCATACATTCATACATATACATATACATATATGTATAAATATGTATATGTATACTAATAAATGTACTTGTATATACATGTGTGTGTGTGTGTGTGCGTGCGTGCGTGCGTGCGTGCGTGCGTGTTACATTGTTAAGATAGTATACTTAATTTGTATATTAGCTCTATTCAGGTGAACCATGTCTGAAATAATATTTAAGAGAGGGAGAGAGAGACATAGAGAGAGAGAGACATAGAGAGAGAGAGAGAGAGAGATAGAGAGGTAGAGGGAGAGAGACAGACGGAGAGAGAAATAGAAAAGGGGAGTGTCAGTGTCGTTATTGTCATTATAATTCTTTCTAATTATTTCTAATTTTAGTACAAGGCCAGTAATTATTTTTGTAGGCAGGTGGAAGTCGATTACACCGAGCACCATCCCAGTACTCACCTGCTACTGATTTTTATTGTCACAAAGAATAATCAGATTACGCCTGTTTCTCTATGGATCGGCCTTCTTCAGCAGTGCTTTGTCGTCTTCTGCTGAGGTGCTGCATCCTCATATCAGGCCCAACTACTGTATAATAATAATAATAATAATAATAATAATAATAATAATAATAATAATAATAATAATAATAATAATAATAATATAATATAAAAAAGGATTGACGTAACTCTTCACGAATGTAAATCGAATCGCACTCTTCGTCTTGACTACTACTACTACTACTACTACTACTACTACTACTACTACTACTACTAATAATAATAATAATAATAATAATAATAGGGATATGCCAATACACACAGATAGAGAAATTAAGGCCAATAGACTAGATATAGTTGTCAAAGATCATGAAGGAAAAAAAATGCTTTCTAATTGATGTATCAATACCAGCAGATGACAACGTTTCCCTAAAAGAAATGGAGAAACTTTCAAAATACAAAGACCTGGAAATAGAGGTAACTCGAATGTGGAATCTAAAAACAGAAACAATTCCTATCATAGTAGACGCCTTAGGTATAATAAAAAAATATTCAGACAAATACATAACAAAAATACCAGGACTTACAAATATATATAACATACAGAAAATTGCACTACTGGGCACTGCACACATCCTACGCAAAACACTTTCAATACAGTAACCATAAGAGCACCACAGCAAACCACAGCACATACCCAAGGCACACAGAGCTGCGCTCGGTAGTGAAGTGAAAACACGTTATAAAAATAAAACTACTGAATAATAATAATAATAATAATAATAATAATAATAATAATAATGATAATAATAATAATAATAATAATAATCCTTTTTACTATAGGCACAAGGCCTGAAATTTCGGGGAAAGGACTAGCCGATTACATCGATCCCAGTGGTACTTAATTTATCGATCCCGAAAGGATGAAATGCAACGTCAACTACGGCGGAATTTGAACTCAGAACCGTAAAGGGAGACTAAGTGTCGCTAAGCATTTCGCCCGCCGTGCTAACAATTCTGCCGCTCACCGCTTTAATAATAATAATAATAATAATAATAATAATAATAATAATAACCCTTTTTACTGGAGGCACAAGTCCTCAGATTTGCGGGAAGGGTACTAGTTGACTAGCATTTCGCCCGGCGTGCTAACGATTCTGCCAGTTCGCCGCCTTTCCTAAATTTTGCCACAAGGGCAGCATTTTTTGGGGTAGGGGATGAGTCGATTACATCGACCCCAGTGTTCAAATGGTACTTATTCAATCGGCCCTAAAAGGATGAAAGGCAAAGTCGACCTCGGTAGAATTTGAACTCAGAACGTAACGACGGGCGAAACACCGCTAAAACATTTCGTCCAGCGCGCTAACGATTCTGCCAGCTCTCTGCCTTAATAATAATAATAATAATAATAATAATAATAATAATAATAATAATAAAATTAATAATAATAATAATAATAATGATAATAATAATAATAATAATAATAATAATAATAATAATAATAATAATAATAATAATAATAATAATAATAATAAGAAGAAGAAGAAGAAGAAGGAATATATTCACAGACACGACAGAGCTGGGACCTATATACACTGGAAGCTATGCCAACACTATGGAATAACAACAGAAAAAAGATGGTATAAACACATGCCAGAAAAGGTCACAGAAAACGAGAAAGCAACCATACTCTGGGATATGCCAATACACACAGATAGAGAAATTAAGGCAAATAGACCAGATATAGTTGTCAAAGATCATGAAGAAAAAAATGCTTTCTAATTGATGTATCAATACCAGCAGATGACAACGTTTCTCTAAAAGAAATGGAAAAACTTTCAAAATACAAAGACCTGGAAATAGAGATAACTCGAATGTGGAATCTAAAAACAGAAACAATTCCTATCATAGTAGGTGCCTTAGGTATAATAAAAAAATATTCAGACAAATACATAACAAAAACACCAGGACTTACAAATATATATAACATACAGAAAATTGCACTACTGGGTACTGCACACATTCTACGCAAAACACTTTCAATACAGTAAACATAAGAGCACCACAGCGAACCACAGCACATACCCAAGGCGCACAGAGCTGCGCTCGGTAGTGAAGTGAAAGCACGCTATAAAAATAAAACTACTGAATAATAATAATAATAATAATAATAATAATAATAATAATAATAATAATAATAATAATAATAATGCCTCCCACAATATCCTGAAGTTAATACAAAGCTCAATGACAACGTAGCGAACTGAACTCACAGCATGGGGAGATAAGCTGGGAGAGATAAATATCTAAAGAGGAATCGTTCAAGGGGACAGTCTGTCGCCTCTCCTATTTGTTGTCTGCATACTGCCACTAACAAGCATTTTAAGAAAGATGCGTGTGAGGTACATGCTAAGCAGGGTGAGAGTAAACAGCCTGTGGTTTATGGATGACCTAAAGTTACTCGCTAAAACTGAGAAAGAAATCGAGTGTTTGACGGCAACAGTGCAGATGATTAGCAACGATAACGGCATGGAATTTGGGATCGAGAAATGTGGTGTAATGATTCTCAAAAGGGGGAAAATCAGCAAAAGCCATGGGGTCAAGCAGGAAAGTGGAACGAGTACATGCGGTAAGGTTACTTCGCTTTGCGCGCAACTCAGACAAACCCGTCTGACAGCACATCCGTCCCACATCGAACCGGTAGCGTCCTTCGGTAGAATTACCAGGCCAAGGACATATGGAGATTATTCATAGAAATCCCTTACCAGAAAATATTCCGGAGCAGAGTAGTCAGTTCGTTTCCGTTTGTGGACATCATCGCACTTCCTCGCCACAAACTCTTTATATATTGCTAAAGTGGAACATCCACCGATCCTATTGCTCGACTAGTAGAGAACTGTGAGCGCCTGACGATACTCTAGGTGCCAGGTGCCCAGTCTCGGTCTTTCCTTTACTTAGGTCTGCAGCTCCGTCAATGAAACGAGCTGCAGAAAGACGTACCTCACAAATAGATCCCCCACACATTTACTACCCTGAAATGGTCGCAGGTGGTTGAACCTGTGCATGTGTCAGCGCACCAGAAGATACGGCATGCCTAAACTTACACGCGGAGGGTGATGGCAGCAAACTGACCACCTGACCATTGGAACGCATCCTTTCAACAAGAAAATAAATAAGACGCTCCAGCCTGATCAAGCAGTAACTGCGGCAGGACGGTTAGGCGATAAATGATAGGAGAGATCAAGCGATACTTGACGATGGACTTCTACCCGACAGCTTCCTCTCTACCAACCTCGTCCCAGTTGTTATCCACCTGGAAGTTGGAGCCGAACCATACCCCGAGCAGTTTAACTGGTCAGTCAGGCCAGTGTCTGACAGCACTAACCGATGGCATCGACCTACCTCTCCAGGCGCCAACCGTAAGCTCAATGGCTTGTTGGCATTGACGAATACTCTATCTAGATACGATCTGGATCACCCATTGTGATTGCTCCATGTCCATAATAATCCTTTCTACTAAATACACAATGCCTGAAATTTGGGGGAGGGGATTGTCGATTACATCGATCCTATTGCGTAATTGGCACTTAATTTATCGACGCCGAAAGGATGAAAGGACAAGACTACCTCGGTGGCATGTGAACTCAGAATGTGACGACGAATGAAATACCGCTGAGCATTTTCGTCCAGCGTGCTAACGATTCTACCAGCTGACGTAACTCGTCATAAACCACTTAATTTCAATAGCGACCACGCATTATATTTTCATTCTTCCCGTAGCTTACGTATAATTTATATTTTATCTTTTATCTTTTACTTGTTTCAGCCATCAGACTGAGGCCATACTGGGGCAATATATTTAAATTAAATCCTGCTCTTAATCTATTTATTTACTTTAGTTGAATCTAGTATTAACTTAATATTCGATTTCACTGAAGTTCCATTTTCAATACTACTTTTATAGTTGGCACAATTATTATCTTCTTGAATAATAACAACAACAACAGTAATAATAATAATAATAATAATAATAATAATAATAATAATAATACAACACTATGGAATAACAACAGAAAAAAAGATGGTATAAACACATGCCAGAAAAGGTCACAGAAAACGAGAAAGCAACCATACTCTGGGATATGCCAATACACACAGATAGAGAAATTAAGGCCAATAGACCAGATATAGTTGTCAAAGATCATGAAGGAAAAAATGCTTTCTAATTGATGTATCAATACCAGCAGATGACAACGTTTCCCTAAAAGAAATGGAGAAACTTTCAAAATACAAAGACCTGGAAATAGAGGTAACTCGAATGTGGAATCTAAAAACAGAAACAATTCCTATCATAGTAGGTGCCTTAGGTATCATAAAAAAATATTCAGACATATACATAACAAAAACACCAGGACTTACAAATATATATAACATACAGAAAATTGCACTACTGGGCACTGCACACATCCTACGCAAAACACTTTCAATACAGTAACCATAAGAGCATCACAACAAACCACAGCACATACCCAAGGCACCCAGAGCTGCGCTCGGTAGTGAAGTGAAAGCACGTTATAAAAATAAAACTACTGAATAATAATAATAATAATAATAATAATAATAATAATAATAATAATAATAATAGTGAATTGAGAAACTTAGAAAAACCAGAAAACTACTAACAGCGTACCGAAATTACCACCCCAAAGCAGACGCAGAAGGAGGCCGTGGCCTGATACAGATAGAAAACTACAATATAATAACAACAGTTGGACTAGTAAAGTACTTACAAATAAAGAGGGGAAAGCTACTGCATGTAGTAAAGCAACATGAGAAAAAGAAAACGCTTTTCTCTATACACATGGAGGCGACAAAATACAAAACAGAAGCAAACTACACTGACATACTGACCTCAGATGACAACATAGCAGAAATGGTCAGAGAGACAAAAAACATGAAAACTGAATTACAAAAGATACTGAAGAAGAAATGGAGAGAAAAATCACTTCGTGGCCAGTACCCTGCAAGGCTTGGCAGTGAGGAATTGAGCTTAAGTAAAAGCCAACAATGGCTGAAAATCTCTGGACTAAAAGCCGAAACGGAAGGACTGATTCTCACTGCTCAAGTCCAATGCCTGACAACAAACAATTATTTTAAAAAAATAACGAAAACAGGCCTCAACACCAAATGCAGAATGTGCAACCAGCACAATGATATAGTTGACCATATCATCTCAGGCTGTCCAGTCCTTGTCCAGTCTGAATTTGTATACAGACACAATAAAGTAAGCAGTTATATCCACCGAACAATATGCCAATATTACAACAGCAAAACTGACAGAAGGTGGTATAAGCATGAACCAAGCAAGGTACAAGACAAAGATCAGGCCACAATCAACTGGGATATGCCGGTTCAAACCGACAAAGAAATAAAAGCTAATCGCCCAGACATAGTAGTAAAAGATTGGGGAAAAAAGATTGCAGTCCCTTCTGATCAAAATATTATCACAAAGAAGTGGAGAAATTGTCGAAGTACAAAGAACTCGAAATTGAAGTATTCAAAATGTGGGGCATGAAGGTAAAAATAATACTAATAATAATTGGAGCATTGGGCATGATAAAAAATCATATGAAGAAAAATGTAGAATCTATACCTAGATCCTCAACACTACACACTGTCCAAAAAATAGCCCTGCTAGGAACAGCTTACATTCTACACAAACACTCTTAATCCAATAATACAACCTACACAAAATAACCCACAAATACAAGTCACACTCTATACAGCATTTACCCAACAAAATAAACTCCCACAAACAATCCAGAAAGCATTACACAATTAACACACAATACAAATAGTACCACAACAAAAGACAGCATCATACCTCAAGAAAAGGATACATAGTACAATACCGGAAAGAGTTCACACACTCCCCAAAGTAAAAAAGAACGCACAATGCTTCACACACCCCAGCGACACGGAAGTGTAGGAGATGATGCAGTAGAAATTTGCCTCACTCTACCAAATATTGAACAGTTAGAGCCACTGTTGAAACACACGAAGAAGGCCGACGTCATCAAAACTGAAAATTGTGTAACTAAAGAAAAATTTAAACAAGAAATGAACAAAAAAAAAAGAAAAAGCACAGAAGGAAAAGAAAATGTACGGTCAATTTGCAAGAGATTGAATGCGAAGACAGATGCAGAGGACCGGTGGCTATGGAAGAGGAGGAGGGACCTGAAGATAGAAACAGAAGCGCTCATATGCGCAGCTCAGGAACAAGCATTAAGGACCAATTATATGAACTGCAGAGCTGACAACACTACTGATAGTGACAAATGCAGAATGTGTGGTGAGATGAGTGAAACGGTATGGCACATCGTTAGCAAATGCTTGAAATTGGCACAACGCGAATACAAAAGATGCCATGACAATGTGGCAAGAACGATCCATTGGGAGCTGTGGAAATCACGGCCTACAAAGAGCAAAGACGGGGTATGAGCAAACCCCGGAAGTAGTCACCGAAAATGAGAACTGCAAAATTCCGTAGGATGCAATGATCCAGTGTAATCACCCGACCAAACATAGGAAACTGGATATTGTTGTGGTGAATAAATAAGAAAGAACATGTATGATTATCGACATAGCATGCCATGGTGACAACAGGATCAATTTGAAAGAAGAAGAAAAAATAAACAACTATGATGATTTGAAGTGGGAAATACGAAGGTTGTGGTCAATGAAGAGAGTAAACGTGATACCAACAGTAATTGGTGCACTTGGAAGTATCAGTACTCAACTACCAATATGGCTGAAAAAGATCGGTGCAAGTGTGAAGGTAGAACACCTACAAAAATCAGCATTGTTTGGAACTGCAAGGATTCTTCGTAGGGTTTTTGAAGCATGACCAGAAACAAGTGTCACTTCAGTTTTCATATAATAATAATAATAATAATAATAATAATAATAATAATAATACAAAGTAGTACAGTATCATTATTATCTTTGTACTGATCTTTGTACTGTGCATGATACCACTAACATTGATTCTGAGGAAAGCAAAGGCTGGGTATGTATTCAAAAGCCTCCAACAAAAAGTCAACCACTTGTTATTCATGGATGACCTCAAACTTTATGATAAAGATGAATCCCAAGTCAGTTCCCTCGTTGATACGGTGTATGCTTTCAGTGCTGATATCAGAATGAAGTTCGGACTGAATAAGTGTGGTGTGTTAGTCTTGAAGAGAGGCAAACATCAAATGAATGGACGGGCTAGTGATACCGTCGGGAGAGGTTATGAAGCAGATAGAAGAGACTTGGGGACATTGGAATACTTGGGGATATTGGAGATGGATAAATTGATGGAGAAAGAAATGACAGAAAAATTTAAGGTGGAGCACTTGCACAGACTGATGGAATAAGATTGAAGCTATCAATACCTGGGCGGTTTCACTCCCTAGACATTGAGGTAATCGTATGGACAGTAGACAAACTAAACAGCTTAGGCAGAAAGATAAGGAAGTTGCTGACTAGATATGGGATACTCCACCCCAAAAGTGACAGACAGACTGTTTGAACCAAGAAAAAAGGGGGAAGAGGACTGATTGGATGCGAACACGGCGTTAGAGCAAAAGAAACAACATAGCGTGGTATGTAAAAAATGCCACAGAACCACTATTATTAGAAGTGAGAAGGTCAGGCTTCTGTAGGATGGAAGATTGCAAAGATAAAGCAGTGTACAAGCACTTGAGAATAAATGAAACTGAAAATAAGTGGATACAGAAAAGAATGCATGGAAAATTTCATAGGGATGTTGAAGATAAGACAGACAGAGAAACAAAATGGCTATGGATGATAGGAAGTGATTTAAAACCGGAAACGGAGGTTCTAAATCTGTGCTGCCCAAGAGCAAGCACTAAGAACGAATTACATCAAATGCAGAATAAACAACACATCAGAAAGTGATAAGTACAAAATTTGTGGATAAAATGGTGAAACCGTATGGCAAATTACCAGTAAATGTACGCCACTAGCCCAGAAAGAATATAAGAGACGTCATGACAATATAGCAAGGATTGTCCATGGACTTGACAGAGAAAAAAAGTGGTGCGAACGTAAACCCGAAGGCATAATCGAAAATGATAATGGAAAGATCCTATGAGATTTTATGATTCAGTGCGACCATGATATAGAGAATAGGAGACCAGACATAGTGTTAATTGAGAAAGAAAGCAAACGATGCTGGATCGTAGATATAGCATGTCCAGCTGACAACAAGGTATGTGATAAGGAAGAAAGAAAAGTCGTGAGATATGACAGGTTAGCTTGGGAGGTTAAGCAGTTGTCATCGTTGAAAAAGGTGGTAGTAGTACCAATAACTGTCGGAGCTTTGGGAACAGTGAGTAAAAATCTTGAGAAGTACATGGAACGAATAGGGGCTGCGATAAGGGTTGAGCACTTGCTGAAAACAGCACTGCTTGGAGCCACTCGAATACTCTGGATGGTGCTCGAAAAATAAGAAGTGTTACCTTAGTTCACTGGTAGTGAACAGCTGGCATCGTATTACATCTCCAGCGATAGATGTTGCGCAAAGACAATAATGATGATGATGATGATAGTAATAATAATAATAATAATAATAATAATAATAATAATAATAATAATGGTTTCAAATTTTGGCACAAGGCCAGTAAGCTTGAGGAAGGGTGTAAGTCGATTATATCGGCCCCAGTCTTTAACTGGTATTTATTTTATCGACACCCGAAAGGATGAAAGGTAAAGTTGACCGAGGCGGAATTTGAACTCAGAACGAAAAAACGAAAGGAATGTTAAGTATATTGCCCAACATGCTGACGATTCTGCCAACTCACCGCCTTAACAGCACCACCACCACCACCACCACCACCAACAACAACAACAACAACGACAACAACAACAACAACAACAACAATAACTTCTTTCTTGTGGCTACACCGACCAAGTCATTGCGTTGAACATCAAAAGAATACAACGCAGAAAACGGTGGGATTTACATCGATCAAAAAAAGAAAAGAAAGCAAAAGCAATAAACTATAACAAACGATATAAAAAGAGAATTCTCAAAAATAAAAGAATAAATAAATAGAATCCCTCTGTTTGCGGTGCAGTCGACCTACGATGTTATTGTTATAAAGCATGTACAGACTGCGATCACGTGTAAAAACTGAAAACGATATAGGTCAATTTAATGACTTGTAGAGACACCGTATTTCAATAGGCAACCATGATATACTAAGAGTAAAGAAAACGTTTTTATAAGTCAATACTGTGTCCTACCGTATTAGCAGTGCTATTAAACCACTTGGTGAGGTTATCTCTACAGATTTTCTATAGAAATTATAATGATTTGTAACGACGCTTTGTAACCGACTACGTCTAATATAAATAACAATGCGATCGAAGAAGGAAAAGTAGATAATAGGTGTGTATGCCATATTTCAGGCGTTCTTGCTCCTTCATGAAGACAACATCCAAACCATTAACCTCCACGAACTCATTACTAAAATCAGTAGAGATAGCTTTAACAAATGGAAATATAGTTCAGTGGTTCTCAACCGGGGTACATACCCTTGGAGGTCCATATAAGATTTTGTTAAAGCTTTGAGCAGAAAATTAGTTACACTTCTACAATACTCTTTACTCTTTTACTTGTTTCAGTCATTTGACTGTGGCCATGCTGGAGCACCGCCTTTAGTCGAGCAAATCGACCCCAGGACTTATTCTTTGTAAGTCTAGTATTTATTCTATCGGTCTCTTTTGCCGAACCGCCATATTACTGGGACGTAAACACACCAGCATCGATTATCAAGCGATGTTGGGGGGTGAGGGGACAAACATAGACACACAAACTTATACACACACACACACACACACACATATATATATATACATATATACGACGGGCTTCTTTCAGTTTCCGTCTACCAAATCCAGTCACAAGGCTTTGGTCGGCCCGAGGCTATAGTAGAAGACACTTGCCCAAGGTGCCACGAGGTGTGACTGAAACCGGAACCATGTGGTTCGTAAGCAAGCTACTTACCACACAACCACTCCTACTCATATACACAAAATATTTTAACAATTTTTTTTTATACAATCCATTATAATATCGAAGAAAAGTAAGGGATCTTGGGATCTTGTTCAAAACGGGGGCACCAGTATTTTCTTAACGAAACACTTTGAAACTTGGGACACTGGTTGAAAGTCTTTCGGTACCAAAAACACTACATAAAACATAAATGAAAACTGGTGCCCCCGTTTTGAACAAGAGTATGAAAAATAATATAATATGCATTGGGTAAACATTAAAAGCATAAAGAGAAGAAAAATATAGTAATAAACGTATACTTGAGTATCAAATTAATATAAGAGTAAATATATTTATAAAAATTCAAGTAATGTAATATAGTCTGGGTAGTCGTTAAAAAATATAGAAGTAGATTATATATAGTAGTTAACCTTTTAAGTAATTACAATATTATTATTAGGGTAAATATAGTTTTGTAGTTAATAAATATAATTATATATAAATACAATTATATATATATATATATATATATATATATATAGGGGAGAATGTACGAAACAACAACAACAGACGAGGACAGGTGGTGTAAATAACAAAAGGATGTATTAGTATGACGCTCGGGAATACGGAAAGTCTTTGACGTTTCGAGCTACGCTCTTCAACAGAAAGAATACGGAGACAAGGAGAAAAACAAATTGAATAGTGTTCAGTCAACGGTCAAACAAATATTAATATTTCTAAGTCTCTCTAAAGGAGACTACGGCAGCGGTACTGGATATTAATAGTTATCGCCAAGCCAACATGGCAGTCCAAAAGAATAGGACGAATGATGCTGCTGATTAGCTCCAGAAGCCATCGCATCTAGCTAGCTATGTGACACACGAACCTGTGTCCATCATATATATATATATATATATATATATATAGATAGATAGATATAGATATACACTCACACACACACACGTTGGACTCTCACGTCGAAGACGATGTACAAGCGTTCAGCTTTTTTGCTGAACGACATGCGCAACTGATTTATTTACAGTGATCAAATGTTCGTGCTGCACATTAGTCCACTCTCTCCATCAAATTGACGTTGCATGAACAGGTGGACTGTGTGCCACGCGTCAGGTGTTGAAGTGATCGCAGAGCTACGTAAGTATTTTTTTTACTCAAGAACACAACGTACCACTCGGTCTAGGAATTGATCTCACAATCGCTGGATCGTGAGCGCAACAGCCTAACTACTAGACCAAGCGCCCTCTCACACACACACACATTGGCATTGGTGTGGCTATAGGTGTAGGCGTGGAATGTGTGGTAAGAAGCTTGCTTCCTAACCACATGATTCCGGGGTCAGTCGCCATTGCGTCGCACCTCGGTCTGGTATTTTCCATTCATACGACCAGAGCCTTGTGAGTAGATTTGATAGACGGAAACATATAATATAGGGTATTTTTATTTGTATGCATGTATGTATGTATGCGTTTATGTGTGTATGTATGTATGTATGTATGTATATATATATATGTGTGTGTGTGTGTGTGTGTGGTTAGGTGTACGTATGTTTGTGTATGTATATTTGTGTATGTAAGTATATGTAGGTATGTGTTTATGTTGCTGTACAAATGTTTGTGTATTTGTAACGGATAATTTTTAGAGTCAGCAGTTACCAATTGTAACGGTTGATGTAAATGTATCTTTTTAAGATGAATGAATCTTTACATCGAGAAGCCAAGTGTAACGTAGTTGTTACCAAAATGTAACGGATGTGATGTTGAAGAAGACGAAAGAAGAACAGTGGTCGAAACTGATGTTGACTCCAAATTTTATCTACCGTTACTTTATGTATAGCCACACAGGACGGCGCGCGTGTATAATATAATTGAGAGTTCATTTTTCCTTGTATAAGTGTGTACATGTTCAAAAAGGTAGATAGAGTGATGCTTGTTAGAAGGGAAAGATGAGACAGTGAAAGTGAGAGAGCGCGGAGATAAGTTGTATCATAGAGGCCGATTGTTTGACCTTCAGCCTCCAGTAGTTGTCTGCTTGTGGTCGTCTCTGGCGTCTGCTTTTCACCATCTTGTATTTATAAGAATACAGACCAGCCAGAAAAAGAGATCAATCGTTTAAACAATGGATAAGTTAATGTAGGTCGCTCCTTATCTATTTCAACTTTTCATGGCATAGAAGAGTTTAAAATTTTAAGTGAAAGAAACATATATTGACTTGGCAAAGCCATATGTTGAATGTAACTCTTATTTAATTTTTTTTTCTGTTAGAAAAATGCTGTTGAAATGTTAGGGGAAATTTGCGGATTCAGGTTCGAATCTACTCTATACCCAAATGAAGACACTACATATAAATACATTCATATACCAATACACGCGCGCACAAACACACACACAGACACAGACACACACACACACACACACACACACACACACACACACACACACACACAAACGCATACATACATACACGCGCAAAAAATACATAAACATAAATGATTCAGCGGGAAAAAATACTAAAACGATAAAAAAAAATTTTCATGGAAACTGCCGAACAAATAGTTTCAGTTTTGATACACGAAAGATCGCCTAAAAGATAAAATAAATAATAGAAATAAATACAAGATTTGTGAAATTGTGAAGATGATAAATATTTTTTTTCTATGTCTACTATTGGCACAAATCCTGAAATTTTGTTGGGATGGGGCTAGTCGTTTACATTGTCTCTAGTCATCAACTGGTACTCACTTTATCAACCCCGAAAGGATAAAAGTAAAGACAACCTCGGAAAAATTTGAACTCAAGAACGTACAAGGGGTTGCAGAAAAGTTCCTGGTACTTCAGGAGGAAGTGTTATTACCTCCGCATTAGCGAAGACGGACCTCCGCCTTAGCGGTCGTGTTTGTTTGTTTGTTTGTTTGTCTGTCCGTGGACAAGATATCTCAAGAACCGCTGGATGGATTCGAATGAAACTTTGGATCTAGTTCAAAACGGGGGCACCAGTTTTCATTTATGTTTTATATAGTGTTTTTGGTACCGAAAGACTTTCAAACTTCGTATACTTATCTAGTTTGTGTTATAGAACAGAAAAAAATTTTTGTATTCGAAGTTATTTCATGTAAAAAATTGTCTTATTTCGATAATTTCAACCAATCACTGACAAGTATTCAGCTGTTTACAGTTACTCCTTTGGCAGTTTAAGCGGTTCCTTTGGCAGTTTAAGCGGTGTAAAGCGTATTTAATCTCCATTACTTCTGACATTTTGCAGAGAGGCAACACACGTGTGTTCGTTTTCCTTCGTTTTATTTTTAATATAATTTCGTTAACATCTGCCTGAACTGTATGTGTACAACATTTGCCCTAACCCTAACCCTAACCCTAACCCTAACCCTTCCCTCAAAAACCAGGCCTCGTGCCTATAATAGAAAGGTTTATTAGCTACTGCCAATATGCTTCAGCCATTTTTTGACAAGGAAATAATAATTTTATCACCGCTAGAATCGTTTGAGAATCGTTTGTTTACGTAGTCAGCACTTACTGCATTCGGCTGAATGGACGTCAGTCATTGGTTGAAACTACAGAAATACGACAACTTTAACATGAAATAAGTTGCAATATAATAATTTTTCTTAAGAAGACTAAGAGAAAAAAATGTTTTATATGACACATTCTACCAGTGTCCCAAGTTTCAAAGTGTTTCGTTAAGAAAATACTGGCGCCCCCGTTTTGAACTAGATCCGAAACTTTCAGGGATGTTTGGCCTCGTGACTGGCACAAACTGATTAAATTTTGGGAACGATCCGGTACCGGACAAGGATTATTTTACCTGTTTGTTTTTTTTTTACTTAATTCTTGAGAGCGATCAGGTTCATTATTAGTATTCTCGTTTGTGAGAACAGTCGAGTTTATTTCAGATATTCTCATTTTAAAAATCATCCCTGGCTAATCGCTGAGAGGACGTTGGTGCTGCCCTGGCGGAGGTTTGCGCTCTCTGAGTGCTCTTGTTTATGATTATATTCAATATACTCCCACTCTCAGAGTCACAGACTTATTGTACCGGACCTTCAGTTTTTCTAAGTCCTGTATAAGAACTCTGAATGTTGGACCTCCATCCAGGCCTTTCGCGACACCCCTGAAGCCAGGAACTTTTCAGCACCCCTCGTAAAGCCGGAAGAAATGCTGCTAAGAATTTTGTCCGGCGCGAGTATGTATTTTAAAGGCGAGGTTGTATAAAAAAACATGGCTTTGAGACTAGTTGAGGAGTATGAAGAGTTAAGACTGTAAAGTGTTTTTTCTTTGTGGTTTGGTTTGTATTAAAAGTAACAAATTAGTTAGGTGAAGATGGCGGTAGTGGTAGTAGTTGTGGCATAATATACTGTAGGAGACAATAAATTTTACAATGCATAACACGTGTGTGAGACAACTATTCAAGTGAAAACACGTGACCATGACTACCCGCTCGCCTCAGTAACTAAAGAAATAAAACTAAAAAATCCAGTCGGTCGTTTTCATAATAGCATGTCTGTTCTGGAGAATATTTGATTCGCTAATTATCTCACCTTTGCATTCGATCACATTTTTCTTCCTATATTTTTTTAGGTCCTCTCGAAGAGAAGATAATTTCTATAATTCAAAAATAGTTGTTTTCTGTTTTTGAGTGTACCTTTGTTTTTTTTGTTTGTTTGTGTGTGTGTGTGTGTGTGTGTGTGTGTGTCTTTGTGTCTGTTTGCCCCACCATCACCTCTTGACAACCGGTGTTGGTATGTTTACGTCCCTGTAGCCTAGCGTTTCGGTAAAAGAGACATATAGAATGTGGAAGAGCGTAGGCTCGAAACGTTAAAGACTTTTTCAATTCCCGAGCGTTATACTAATACATCTGTTTGTTTTCTACACTACCTGTCTTCGGCTTTTCTTTTTTTGTGAATTCTCCCTATAGAGTAAGTACTAGGCTTACAAAGAATAAGTCCTGGGGTCGATTTGTTCCACTAAAACCCTTTAAGGCGGTGCTTCAGCATAGCCGCAGTCAAATGACTTAAACAAGGGAAAGAATAAAAGAATATATATATATATATATCCATACATATATAAGAAAAAGAGATGACAAAGAAATAAACGACTATCTATCTATCTATCTATCTATCTATATAAATCTACGTACATACATACACACATACTTATACACACACATACTTATACACACACACATACTTATACACACACACACATGCACAAGCACACACACACACACACACACACACACACGCACACACACACAAACACACACATACACACACACACACATATCTGAAGGCGTATGGCTCAATGATTAGAGCGTCGGGTTCACAATCGAGAGGTAGTGAGTTCGATTTCCGAACTGGGCTGTGTGCTGTGTTCTTGAGCAAGACACTTTATTTCACGTTGCTCCTGTTCACTCAACTGTAGAAATGAGTTGCGACAACACTGGTGCCAAGCTGTATCAGCCTTTGCCTTTCCCTTGGATAACATCGGTGGCGTGGAGAGGGGACGCTGGTATGCATGGGCGACTACTGGTCTTCCATAAACAACCTTGCCTTGACTTGTGCCTCGGAGGGTGACTTTCTAGGTGCAATGCCATGGTCATTCATGACCGAAGGGGGTCATATCCATTATATATGCACACACACACACACACACACACACACACACACACACACACACACACACACACACACACATCTAGTACAGATATGAGTTTAATATCTATATGAGACGAGAAGACTTAATACAGATTATAATACCCTTCCTTCGTCATGTCAGATATTACACATAGAGCAGAGAGGTGTACTGTGGATTGCTGGAGTAATCTACCGCTCTGGCCCATTGGATTATAGTTTTACGTTGGTTTTTTTTTTTCTCTAAAATAAACTTTTGTTTTATCTTTTACAGACATCAACTGAGAGATCGAGAAAGACAACTGCAACAGAAACACAGAGCCATAACAGCATCAGAAGCAACTACTACTGCAACAACTATAAACATAACAATTGACAGAATATCTGTAAGAATTACAGTAATGACTCTTGATGTATGAATAGCAACAAGGCTACCAGTGAAACAGAAGTAGCACTAACATTACGACTGCTACAACAGCCATACCAACTGCACTATCACTAACAACAAAAGCAGCAGCAGTAGCAGCAGCAGCAGCAGCAGCAGCAGCAAAAAGAACAACAACATCAACAACAATATTATCATAATGTCGTATTCTGAGGTATCCCGGATTATTGAATTACAAGAGGAACAAGCTCAAACCAATATTCGTTTATCCAATGTAGAAGCAAAGCTTGATCAAGTTCTTCAACGTCTTAACCCTATTCAACAAGTTCGACTGACGGCATTAGAGGGTAAGTTAGACCGTGTTTTAATACACTTGAGCCCTATCCAGCAGCTCCGCCTCTCTTCTCTGGAATCTAAGTTAGACCAAGTTTTCCGACATATCGTTAGACAAAGTATTGATCGAGTGCAATATCGAAGAGATTCAATCACAGACTCAATATGTACTGACGCTACTACATCAACGAGTAGAACTATTCAGCAAAGTAGTAGCCAGCTTTCAACAGGGACCAACAGAACTCCGATAAAATCTCGAACCACTTGCTATGATCGTTCAGCCGTTAATCAAATAAAATATGAATGGCTGTTAAGCAACCAAACAAATTCTCCTCCAGTCACTGCTCGTCTGGACTCGCGGCCATCAACACCGATTGAGTCATCGAATATTCAGGCACAAGAAGAGAGCCAAACCGGGCACAACAGTATGGCATTGTACAGCTCGGAAACCAGTCAACCCAACTCTCCTTCTCCGAGTCATGGCAGTCGGCCTTCGTCAAGTTTGTCAGTTCAGTTTTGCCAAAAGTCGAGTCTTAACCGAAATCAGACAATTCATTACGGTTCATCTGTTCAGCATGGAAGTGGCCAGGGATCCCCACAAACCCAGGAGAAAGTAGGGCATCAGTTCTCCAATATCCAAACTTTATCAACGTATGTAAAGCAAAAATTAGATTCCAGATATTTGTCTGGTCGTGACCGACAAGAGCTTCGTATTTTACTTCAGCTTTCACACTTTGAAAATGTGTTCAGCAATGCTTTGAGAAAAGATGTCTTGAACAGATTACAAATGTTTAGCGCAGTGGTAACGCATGGATGGTCAGCTGCTTCGAGGATCTCTGCAAGGCAGTCAATCATACTTCAGGATATGACTAGACGTATGCAAGAAATTCAAGTATCCCGTGGAAGTAACCGATTTAAAATATCACGTTTTCATAAACTTGCTCCGAAATCATCTAGAAAGAAAAAAGCTTGAGAATTATAACATCGACATTGTCATTAAGCATTGTTTACACGCCGGGGCTTGACTGAAATTGTGTGAAATGTGTGAAATTATTCTAAATGGTAAATAAGTGTGGGAAAACTTGAAGAAGAAAACCACAGCGTATGAACAATAAATTCAGTAGGCCATCAGTAAAAACAAACCATCCCAGTTTATCAAGAAAATAAGGTTGAAACCGTCAATAGGGATGGCTACTAGTAATTTCCTTTGCTGGAATGTACAACCATTATATTACAGAGCTGTCTATATGAACGGTTGTTATCATTTCCGTTACTGGAATGTGCAACCTATGATATTACAAAAAAAAGAGGAAATCACTATCATGTTGATTTAAATAAAGCGTAGTTGCTTCCAACCAGGAATTTAAACATTGCTGATCATTCAGTTTATTGAGCCCTTTGATGTCTCAGTGTTATTCCTCATAAAAAGATAATAATTTCTTAACAACACATTCCACAACAATATTTATTGTTTATTATACAAAAGGAAACAATAAAGAGGAAGGCATTCCAAACACAGACGAACAAAACAAAGAAAAATAAAATTAACTGGTAAATAGGCAATATAAACGTACAGTGGTACCCATACACGTGTACACGTACACGCAACACAGATTATTATTATTATTATTATTATTATTATTATTATTATTATTATTTTATGTATTTTGTATTGTTCATATGATCTTCTAGAATGTTTCCCCTTTATGTTCTTTGTATTTATGTTTAGTAAAATAAAGATTGATGTGGCATATGTTTTAGATCCAAGTATGTATGCATGTATGTATGTATGTATGTATGTATGTATGTATGCATGTATGTATGTATGTATGCATGTATGCATGTATGCATGTATGCATGTGTGCATGTGTGCATGTATGTATGTCTTTTATCTTTTATTTGTTTCAGTCATTAGACTGCATCCATGCTGAGGCGCTACCCTGAAGAGTCTTGGTCGAAGAAACTAACCCCAATATTTATTTTTGCTCTAAGCCTGAGACTTGTTCTATCAGTTACTTTATTGCCAAACCGGTAAGATACTGGGACGTAAATAGATCAACAGCGGTTGTCAGGCGGTGGTGGGGAGGAAACGCAAATATCTATACATACATACATACATACATACATACATACATACATACATACATGCATACACGCATATACACGACGGGTTTCTTTCCGTTTCAGTTTACCAATTCCACCCACTTTGGTCCCGTTTGGACATCTCTCTTATGTGTTAAATGTACACTGTATGTATTTATATATATATATATATATATATATATATATATATATATATATATATATATATATATATATAAATATTTATACACATATATGTATATATTCATATATACATATATGTGCTGAAGGAGATAACCCAAACAACATAATCACAGTTGCGCTGAAGAGCAATGGTTACACCAGAACATTGACACAGATAGAACGAAAGAAGCAGGAGTTTACACGCTCCTACGCTCTCATACGATCCCATATCAGCACTCTTGATGCCATTTTTCATAATGAACACGGCAAAGATGACAAAGATGGAGGCACGGATGCAGATGAAAGATGTCACCCCCCACTTAATCGACACTCAAGAAAACAAAGAAGAAGATTCAAGCGAGAAACCTACCCGGAAAGTAAACCCACGTGCAAGTGCCCCTACCACCATCAAAACGAAAAAAAACATGGAGGTGAAAGAGCCAAGAAAGAACAACTAAAAGAAGCAAAAACGAAAACAAAAACAAAAGATGAAACAGCCAAAGAAAGAAGCAAACCTGACTACCCATATAGCAAAAAGGATAAAAAGAGACAGCACACTCGAATGTGCAAATTCTACTTGAAAGGTGTCTGCTGGCATGGAGAGGAAGGTGCAAACTGCCGTTTTTCACACCAAAGACCCCGCCACATAAACATGAAACAAGGCGGAAACCACTTACCAAAAGGAAAGGACTACGCACCACCTGCCGCAAAACGGAGGTGCGCAGATGTAGTGCGTGCTACAAACCAGACCTATCAACATGCTGAACAACAATCATTTTTGTGCATGATACAAAAGATTGTATAGCAGCTGACCTGGCTGCATCAATCTCACACATGGGACTATCCCCAATACACAAGACAAATATCACAGCAAATAGACCCAAGTTGGGCACCACTGGCAACAACACACACATCACATTGGTGCTCCAACTGAACATCAGAGGACTGCTAACATTTAGTAACAGGACAAAAATCCCTTTCTTGAGAAACCTTGCTGCATGCAATCAAGCCTTATGCCTAGCACTTACGGAAACAGACCTGAAACCAGATATAGCAAATGCAGAAATACATATATCACAGTATGTTGTACTACGGACTGACAGGAAAGAAAGGAGTCATGGTGGAGTTGCTATGTACATACGCGAAGACCTCACACCCCAGGTCCTCATGTCACCCTCAAATTCAGTATGTGACACACTAATTGTACATATAAGACAACTTGATGTAGTTATATGTGCTACATATCGCGCTCCAGATGCTCCGAATCATGTAGGCAAATTTGAAAACTGCCTTACAAAAATAGAAGTTCTAGTCACATTAGAACAACACATAAGTGCTCTTCTTATGGGAGACTTCAATCTGCTCAATGTCAGATGGCCCGAGGGCCTTTCTCTCCCAGGAATGACACGATGCGAACAAGGACAGGTGAAGTCCCTACTGAACCTCATCAACTTGTACATGGAACAAATAGTACTCCAGCCAACCAAGGCAGGTAACATACTGGATCTCTGCTTCACAAATAATCTTGATCTCATCCATAATGTGAAGGTGACACCGATGCTACTCTCGGATCACAACATGGTAGAGCTGACCATGTACGGACCAAAGGAAATCATGGACATGCAGCCTACAAGAAACTCTCAGAATCTTTCCAGCTTGAACTTTCATAAGGCAAGCGGGAAACAAATTGAGAAAGAGATCCTCAAACAAAACTGGCCTAAATATCTCTCCTCAATGAATATCGATAGGAAACTTCAACAATTCATGTCTGTAATGCAAGCCATATGCTGTAAATGTGTCCCGGAAAGAAAGGCCACTGTACACAAGAATAAAATCCCCAGGGAGAGGAAAATTCTTATGAGACGGCGTACAAAAGTTTCAAATCGCCTAAACAAACAAATTGAAAGCAGTGAAAAGTCCCGCCTGAAAATACAACTGCTGGAGATTGAAAAAAATCTGCAACTCTCCCATGAAAAAGAAAGAGCAGACAAAGAAGCCTGGGCTATAGACAATATAAAACCTAACCCCAAAGATTTCAACAAGTTTACCAAAGAAACAGCTTCAGTGCACTACAGGATGGGGCCACTCCTAGAAAAAGATGGTACTCTCACAGAAAACCCAATGAGGATGTGAAATACTAAATGAGCAATTCAAAAGTATTTTCACTCCACCCCTAGGACACTTTCAAGTCAGCAATCCAACTGACTTTTTTACCACTGCAAATATAAAAACAGAGGCAATGATGATCGATTACATCAATATAAAAGAAGACAATGTAATAAGGGCTATAGATGAATTGAACCCAAACTCAGCTACTGGCCCTGATGGATTCCCAGCAATCCTTCTAAAAGTATATAAGCGAGTCCTATCAAGACCACTACAGTCCCTCTTTCAGAGCTTCCTTGCAACTGACAAACTTCCAAGAAAACTGAAGGAGGGTAAAATATGCCCTATTCATAAAGGAGGTAGCAGAGCGGAGGCCAAGAACTACAGACCTATCTCTCTGACCTCGCCCATCAGCAAGGTCATGGAACGAATAGTCAGAAGAAAACTAATCGCCTTCCTTGAAGAAAGTGACTTGCTGCCTGACACCCAACATGATTTCTGACCAGGAAGAAGCTGCCTGACTCAGCTCTTACAACACTATGATTGGGTGCTGAAACAACTACTCAACCACTCAAATGTGAAAGTGATATATCTCGACTTTGCAAAGGCCTTTGATAAAGTCGATCATGGAATGATATGTCACAAACTGCATGATCTCGGCATAGTCGGAAAACTGGGAGAATGGCATCATGACTTTCTGAAGGATAGAAGTCAGGTGGTAGTATCGTTTTTTAAAATCTTTTTAAAAATCTATTTTTCCTTTTTTTGACAAATTTTACTTGTTTTTTTTTCTAAACGTTCATTAATGGTTTTAGATCTTCGAAATTAACGACTGGTGGTAGTTCCTCGAACTCGATTTCAACTCCCAACGGGTCTTTGCTGCTTCCAAACAGTTCTCTCAATTTCTCAAATCTCTTTCTATCTATGATTATTCCTTTAGTCTTTTCCGAGTATTTTTCTGGAAGCAGCCTTACTCTTATTATTGATTTATACTTTGCGAGCTTTCGTTCTATAACCGTGCTTTTGGCATACGTGACCATATGCCACTTGCATTTTCTCCTTTTCACCTCCGCTTGCTTCGACTCCGGACCTGGGCTGTCCGGATGTGTAAAAAAATCAATAACGCTGCCGCCTTCCACATCCTGTTGTAATGATGTTTCTGTCTCTGCGCCTTCTTCCATTATTAATTCTGTTGGTGTTTCGCACCTGTTTCTAGTCTCCTCCATCTCGATCTCTTTCAACCTTTTTTTTTGGCTCTCTGGAGGAGAGCTCATCCCGTTCTTTTCTCTTCCTCCTGTTCACGACTGTGAAATATTCCTCCACTCTATCCTTCTCTGTTACTGGCACCACTTCTTCGGTACGTTTTTCTTCACTTTTCTTCTCATCTTCGTTTTCCTTCTCAGGGCACCTTACTTTCATATGCCCTTTTTTACTGCATAGGAAGCATGTTGGTGGTATTCTTTCTAATACTACTACTCGAAGTCTGGTGTCTTCTCGGAGTACGATTTCCTCTGTGATGCCATACAGATCTTAAACTCACCTGTATGGCCATCTCGAGCCATACTCCCACCAATTGACCTTTTTGGTCCTCGTTATCTTGAAGATTTTCACCTCATTCTCCATACCATGCATTATGGCTGCCACCAGCCATGCTTCCTTAATTTCGTCGTGGAACTCTGCCAATTCTTACTCTGGCGATGTGTTTACCGCAGTAAGTCGGCAGAAGTACGCATTCCTGTGTCCCTATCGGCACAGTGGAGTGGCTTATAGCATCTTCCTCGTTGCCAAACCTTACCTCCACCGTGCCGTACTCCTTTCCACGAGTTTAGAATGTGGTCAATCGTTTAACGTTTTCAAGGCACTCCTCTATTGCCTCTATTGGGGCTACCTCTATCTTGTTAGAAGACGTGGACAACTTCCTGTATACCACCGTCCTTTTCACCACGTTGTTTATTAATTCTTCTGGAAGATTCAGCCTTAGACTGGCTCCTTCCTTTTCTAGCAATTTGCTTCCTTCCTTCCATTTTCTTGGCTCCGTTTTTATTTCCTATACTTACAGGGTGTTGGCATTTATACCTTGGGCTGTTGCGGCTGCGTAACTTTGTTCATTCTCCATCTCTCTTCCTTTCTCCACTTCTCCCACTTATGGGGATAAACAGATTCAAATAACATGCAAACATAACAGTGATGAAAATTCAACAATTCAAACAATTTAACAAATCGTGGTACACCCACACCGGGAGACCGTCAACAATTATTAATAACAATGTGTAACGAAACCACTACCAACGTTAAAGAAACCACTACCAACACCAAAAAAATACTGACACATGACTCCCTGTACCGGTTGTAGCCAGGTGATCGAAGTTTGAGCCTGATTGTGCCATTTTTCTTTCTGGTTTTACAATGTAAGCATGGCTGCTCCAGTAGCAATGTGAACCAAAGAAGAACAGAAAGTAGTGATCCGAGATCCCTGGTCGGAAGTTGTGTCAGGTGCTGAAATTAATCGGAGGCTTTTAGCACAGTAGGGGTACGCCTGTCAATCTCCATCACTGACGAGAAGATTCAGCAAGGTCGAGAGATGTTAATGGTGAACCGGCGAGTTCTCATCGATGAGGTAACTCGTTTTCTGCAGACTAGTCATGGTTCTGCCCATCATATCATCCATGATGAGCTGGGTTTCCATAAAGTCTGTGCAAGATGGGTGCCAAAAGAGCTTACTGCAGAGCACAAGCGCAAACGTCTTGAGGTCTGCTAACGTTTAGTCGATTGCTACAACAATGAGGGCAAGGAACTTTTGAGCAGAATAGTCACAGGAGATGAACCGTGGGTCCATACTTATGAGACAGAATCCAAAATACAGAGTATGAAGTGGAAACTTCTTGGCGTGCCAGCGGGAAAGGTGATCCTACCCCTATTTTTAGGACCCAAAAGGGCCTATACTGGAAATGCCTATACTGGAAAGGTGATCCTACCCCTATTTTTAGGACCCAAAAGGGCCTATACTGGAAGACTATCTAGAAAACGGGTGTACGATCCACAGTGCAAGATACAGTGCTTTACTGGCCAACAAACTGAAGGAAGCAATTCGCACCAAGTGCCGAAGCCTATTGTTGAAGAAAGTTTTGTTGTTGCATGACAATGCACGCCCACACACGGCCGCCCTGACCGTTGAAACCATTAACCAATTGGATTTTGAGGTGTTGGAACACTTTGCCTACAGCCCAGATTCCGCCCCTTCCGACTATCATATCTATGAACAGCTCAAAGATGCTTTACGAGGTCGTCGGTTTCCTGCGGATGAAGATGTGAAGGCAGCAGTGCATGAATGGTTTCACGACCATCCGAAAACCTTTTTCTTGGAGGGAGTATGCAAGCTTGTGGACCGCTGGACTTAAAGGAAGGAGACTATATAGAAAAATGACGTACTTGTTTATTCCCTGTTTTTATGCTGAAAAAAACAAGGGTGTGTATAACTTTTGGCTCTCACTCTTATACATATACATATATAACCTTGATAATTATATCTTTTGTCCTCTGTTTTGTTTTTTCCTTCGATAAACTTATAAACTGCAGCGCAACAAGTAACAATTAAAAACTATAAATAAACATTTAACATAAAACAAATAATCCCAATGCAAGCTACATCGTTAACAAAAGATTCTTCTAATTAATTAATGCATACAAGTGGACACAATATTTTTATACCTTACAGAAGCCGGATCTTTCTGCTTTCAAAAGTAAATAAATAAAAATGAAATAAAAGATAACATCCTGACACGACATCTTACGGACATTCATAACATTATGAAGCCATAACTCATAACAGTATGAGGCCTGCACATTCCTACTGCAAATCTTGATGAAGCCTTCTCGATGAGGTTGACCGGAGCGTGAGGTGGGAGTGGGTTGGTCTTGGGCTAAACAAAAATACTAACGAAACCCTAAAATTGTTATATTTTAAAAGAAAATAAAGAACTAGTCACAAATTTTCCAGATTATGAATGCTTTTTTCATGAATTTCAAACTGTAAAGAGATGCCATATCTGTTATCTTTTGCTTGCTTCAGTCATTGGACTATGGATATGCTGGGACACCGCCTTGCAGGGTTTAGCCCAGACATGGGTAAACTTTTGCGATAAACAGGCCGCATCAGAAATGGCACTATTTAGAAATTCAAAGTAATTTTTCGTTAGGCGTGCCATCTAGAAAGTCCCCCCAACACACACACACCTCAGTTTAGTCGAGCAAATCGTCCCCAGTATCAATCTTTTAAAGTTTGATATTTATTCTGTCGGTATCTCTTACTGACCATTAAGTTATGAGGATAAAAACAAACCAATACCGGTTGTCAAGCGATAGTGATGGTACAAGCACGCGCGCGCGCACGCACATACACATACAGAGAAATATATGACGGGCTTCCTCACAGTTTCTATCTAGCAAATTCACTCATAAGGCATTGGTCAACCCGGAACTATAGTAGAAAACATTTGCCCAGGATGCCAACGCTACGGGACTGAACTCTGAACTCGAAGCCACGTGATTGTAAAGCGAGCTTCATCACCACACAGCTATGTCTGCGCCTAGCCATGTCTGGGGTTATATATCTTTTACTGAATGTTGTAACTTGTCCCATATTACATAATTCTTCGCTTTCTCTCTCTCTCTCTCCCCTATCCCCCTTTCTCACCCCTCTCTCCCCTCCTCCTCTCTCTTTCCCTCTTTCTCTCTCCATTATGAATATTGACATCTAAATTTTGTACAAGGCCACTACCTTTCTTAGAAGGTATCACTGATTATATAAGCTTCAGAACTTGACTGGTACTTTATTTTATCGACTCTAGGAAGATGAAAGCAAAGTTGTACTTTGAACTCTTTCGCTCCTCCCCCTCTTTTATAGGCTCATATAGACGCAGTACCGCATGTCCCCCTAACGGCCACTGCGACTCGGAGATAGTTGTATATGAGGTAGCACCAAAGAACCCCAATGGGCAGCTAAGCATGCGAAAGTATGAGCTCCACAGAAGGCCCTTTCAGAATTAGATTCAAGAACCAAGAACTATAAATCCTCCTTCAGTGTTCAGGAGAGGCACAATGATACAGCCTAGGTTAGGGATGTATGGTCGTTGAAGGAAAGCGCCACGGGGTACAACATCAAGTGGAAAAATTTAGATAAATGCAAAGCTTATGTTAATAGTAGTAGAAAATGCAGACTTTGCTTAACCGAGAAAAGAATCGGATTAAAAATTTCTCTGCACCAAAAGGTAAAGTATCTTTGTTGATTAATAAAGTCTCATACCAGTTTTAATCATATTCATCGGTGATCATCTGTCCCATGAATAATTCTTCAAATTCTTCAATTTCTTCAGAATTATCAAGTGTGAACATTTTTGTGTTTTCTCTCTCTAGTGTCTTATCTGTCATCCCTATATGGTATTCTAGTTGTACACATGCTGGCATAATGATAATTACCACTGCATTTGTCACAAACTTTTCCAGCAGCAGGATACTTGTCTTTAGCATGTTTGTAACCACGCTGTCTACACTGAGGGGATTCTTTTGTTCTACCTTTAGGTTCATAGTTTCTTCTTGGACACCTACTGGCATTCATGGCATTGATTTCTTTAGATATGGTTGACTGTTCATCATTTAGAACATTCAATTGTTGCGTACTGATTTCTGTAGTTCTACATATCTGTATAGTTTTTCCAAATCAAGATTATGTTGTCTCAATAGCCGCATTCTGAGGCTATCATTAAGAATTCCACCGACAATTCTGTCTTTAATGAGCCCATCGTTCAATGTTCCAAATCTGTTACTTACTGATAAATTGTCTATCATGGCGAATATATATATATATAATTAATATATATAGATAATTATATATATATATAATTAAGATTCCGTAGAATTAGGTACTTAAATTGAGGCACCTTGTTAGATCGGTATAATCTGCACACCCAAATAATATTAATTGAATATTGAATATCAAAACTCTGTGCAGGAGTGTTTGCACCTGATATTCCTGCCGTGTGTGCAGACAATGCAACCCAGCTGAGTAAAGAGATCCGCTCTTGGTAGTTCACACATGTACTCTATATAAAGATATTTTCTACAGTATTTCCGATGTGCAGGTTCCAAGGTAGGTGAATATCTTCAGCCAGAGATATGACAACAGAAACAATGTAAATATTTTGAGTTATATTATTGATGTGAATATGTTAAAGCAGTGGTTTTATCCTCTATGTTTGAAGTCTATGCGGTCATTTGACGAAAACGGTTTCTTTTAAATGATGTACTGTTTTCATTAATCAATTGAAGGAGTCGCTTGAAACGGCCGTAATGAATTGACACACGTACATCTTCATTACTCATTTATAAATATTATATATATATATATATATATATATATATATATATATATATATATATATATATATAAGTTGTATTTAAAATTAAAGTGTTTAGGCAGGAGACTTTAAGCTGTAGTATCTTATGTGGCCTGAACAAGTTGTCGTAGATAAAGCTTCCAGTACACTCCGTCTTCCGTATTAATAATTTAGAACCTGTGTGTGTGTGTGTGTGTGTGATTCATTAATCAGAATCAGGATACCAAAGGTATTCAACTCAACTCTGCATCACTAAGTCAGTGAAGCTGTAAACTTACACAATATGGATGATAAGTTCACATCTATAAACAACGAACGTAAATATATATCTGATATACATTGGTTCCCCTAGTTTACAGAAATGAGCTTATCTATCTCACAAATGAAATAACTTGGGTCAGCCTAACACTTCATCTTGTGAAACAACACTCCCAGTTTAGATCTGCCAAATTTAGATTTATGAAGTTCGTTGCAGCTATTTTAAGTTTCTTTTGTTATTGATTTTCTTACCTTTTTTCTTCAAATATATCTCAGTTTCATTAAAATAAAATCAAAACATACTGTTCTCAACTAATATGTTATTTTTAATGTACTAAGAATATAATGTGCTAAGAATATAATGTACTAAGAATATGATGTGCTAAGAATATAATTAGATGCATCAATCTTCGCTGTCCTAATTTTATTAATTGAATCAAAAGCAACAGGATAGGATGAGATTTTGGGTGTGGGAAATAATTCGTTGAGGTACTATAGTAACAGTATAGCACATTATATTTTTCTCAGTGTATTTAGGTCTGTCTCAGCCTTCGTCAGCGCATCATATGGTTCACCTCGTGAATGATAAAAAAAAAAAAAAACAAGAATGAATGAGGTGCAGCAAATTTTTGTGTATGCACATACACGGGTTTATATATGCATATATATATATATATATATATATATATATATATATATATATATATATATAACTCGCTCAGAGATTTATTATATATATATATATATATATATATATATATATATATATATATATATAATATTAGGGATAAAAATCCAAATTTACAGGGAAAAATTCAATTTAATTTAATTTATCAAAATTAAAATTCACAATATGTAATATATAAATATATAATTTAGAGAAAAAGAACCACAATTATTGAACTCATCCATGAAAATCCACAATCACATATAGAAAAATTTAATAAGTAAATACGCTAAGAAGACCTATAATAAAAGTAAAAACAGTACAAAGTAATTTATTATTTTATTATTTTATTATATTATCATTAATTTATTATTTTAATATTTATTACTTAGTACTTTTTTGATTTTTTATTATAGGTCTTTTTAGTGTATTTACTTATTAAATTTTTCTATATGTGGATTTTCATGGATGAATTCAATAATTGTGTTTTTTTTTTCTCTAAATTATATATATATATATATATATATATATATATATATATATATATATAATGGATAATAAAACTGTCGTGCGTGGGAAATGAAACGAGGTTCATCTACCTTCCTCTCTCGTCTGCGCCCGTCCAGTAGTAGTTACTCCGACCATCCTGCCCTATCAGTCCCCAGTATAAGCAGCTCCTATCTCACCAACACGAGAGCGAATTCCCTCACGTCCATTTGCAATGCCTCGGCCGGCCAAAAGAAGACGACCCTGTCCTGTACCCCCCACACTTCCCTTCTCACGCTTCCTCTTCCGGTCATTCCCTTGACCATGGCCCTCATTTTTCGGCTCATCCCCACACGCTCCCTGATCTCTCCTCCTTTGCTCCATGTCGAAATCTACCACCCACTCGGGTGGGCGCCTTACACGTTGTGATCTTCTTAAACTGGGAACCTCATTCTCTTCCTTCTCTCCACAATCATCATCCGACGAAGCGACAATCCTACGAACATCCAAGACATAACGCAGCATTCCATCCACAGAGATGTTGATTTTGGAATTAACAGCCCTCACTATTCCTCTGTTCCACTGAATTGTGGAGCGTGCTATTGGTGTCTTAATCCAGACTTCATATCCCACCTCCACGAAGTCGGACCCTCTCTCTTCTACAGGGCATCTCGATGGTTTACTCGGATGCCGCCACTCATATTTGAATATCCCTCTATGTGGCACGGTCTCTACGGCATGTCCTGATCGGGGCGATATGTTGTACAAGAACAACGCTTCCGGCGGCGAGATATGTCCCCTCTACGCCATGGCTTTGATCGTTCGATGATGTCTCTCCACGATCCCATTTGCACTCGGCCTGTATGCTGCTCTGAAAAAACGGTGCACTTTCCACCTGTCAAACATCTCCGTCAGCGCCTCCGAACGAAATGCTGTGCTGTTTTCCATCAGCAATTCGTCCACAGGGCCCTGCTCTAAGAATACCTCGCTATCCTATATCTTATATAGATCCCTTCAGCGCTATCTTCGAAAGCTAGTTTAAAGACTATTGTAAAATATAGAACAAACAACATAGGAGCAGGAATATCACCTTGTTTTACACCGTTTTCATTAGAAATTGGATTTGACAAGGTATCTCCAACACTTCCATCTCATCATGAAATTGTCTAAGTATTCTCACAAATTTTGACTAATCATTAGTTCCTCCACCCTTTGACGTGTCGTATTTTACTTCCTGCAGGGTGTCCATGAATCACTCTCCTCAGCAAGCAAAATTGGTGAGTTTGTCAGTTCAGTCGCCGTCGACCCGACCATGTAACAGGTTGTACTGGGTTACATGTTACCAGTAGGGTTCAAGAGCGACCAATGGCACTTACGAGTGACCTGTTGTTGATGTTGAAATTCCAATGAAGGAGCCTTCGATCTAGGTTAGAAACCTGCTCTTTCTCTATCGGCAAAAAATCTTGAAATAAAACCGAATAATGACATACATACATACATACATATCTGAGTTAGATTGCTGGTGAGCGCAACTAGTAACATTTTACTTTGTACAACCTGAGTCATAATCAGGGTGGCGGCGACTAAGTGATAACTCCGCCAAGCTTGCTTAGTGAGGCGCATGATATTGGACAGCCCGCAAGAGAAAAAGAAAGAAAAAGAAAGACGGAGAGTACTTGTGAACCCCAACCCACCCAGTGCCCGCCCTCTCCCTTTTCACCACACCCTCTCCATGCAGACACCAAACCTACCCATTCCCTTCCAATAACAAAACAGAAAAGAAATGCAAGCACACATGATGTAGATATGGTTTCCCCATCCCCCTGTTTGTTTTGCTTGCGTTCTGTATGCGGACAATGTAAACCGGGTGAGCGAGTGGAAGGATGCAGTTGAAGTGGAATTCTAGGGTGAAGATGGTGAGACTATGATATGCCAATTGTTAAACAAGGCACAAATGGAAATAGTTAAAAAGAATGATAAAGGCATTGAGTTGTGGAAGGTGATCGGGGACAGAGAGAAATTGCCAGAACAGACTTGTTATACCGAACTAAAAAAAAGACTACGGTATTGAACTGCTGGATTTTAGATATATATGACTGAACGGCAAAACGGTTTCAATGTAACCACTCGACTTCGGGGGTCGAGTGAGCATTCCGCCTCATTATATCATCTTTTTCATGATTCATTCGTTTCTTTTAATTTTGCTTCTTTCTTTATGCCTCCGTTTTATAATTTTAGTTCCCCGATATTGTGTTTGCACCGTCTATGTTGGCCCCTGGTGGGTAATAAAGAAATCGGTATTTCGTCTGCCGTTACGTTCTGAGTTCAAATTCCGCCGAGGTCGACTTTGCTTTTCATCTTCCTGGGTCGATTAAATAAGTACCATCTACGCACTGGGGATCGATGTACTTGACTTAATCCCTTTGTCTGTCCTTGTTTGTCCCCTCTATGTTTAGCCCCTTGCGGGCAATAAATAAATAGTTGAATTAACCACATTGAAATGTGTGCATGAAAAGAAATTCCATGAAGCATATTTTAGTGAGTTTAATATATACACTCAGAGAGTGGCTTCTATGATGAAATTTAGCCCTAGGCAGTCTTCCGTGTATATTGGCTTGTTTACTTGTCACGTAATGCAAAACACGTTTAGTAGCCATATGCTCTTTAAGATTAGTCAACTTCATAGAAGCCTCACCCTAAAGATGGAATTAAACCTGTTTATCCACTTCTTCCTACTCATTTCCTTCATTTCCTGTTTACTCTATCATCCCAATTCTTAAATTAACAAAAAACAATCTTGTGCTCCAGCATGGCCGCAGCATTAAAGTTGAAACAATTTAAAGAATTAAAGAATTAATTTTAGCTTCTTTCTCAAAAATAGTATGTCTCAAACACTTATTTTTGTTTATACTTGTTTCAGTTATTTCACTGTGGCCATGTTGGAGCACCGCCTTTTGTCGAACAAATCGTCCCCAGGACTTATTCTTTGTAAGCCTGGTACTTATTCTATCGGTGTCTTTTGCCGAACTGTTAAGTTTCGGGGACGTAAACACACCAGTATCGGTTGTCAAGCGATGGCGGAGGTGGGGTCAAACACAGACACACAAATATATATATATATATATATATATATATATATATATATATATATATATATATATATGCATGCTTTATTCTAGGGAGGGTCATTATGCCAATAATAAACATACGCACTGGTTCTATTTCACTTTTATTATTTTTAATCATTAGCAGCATTTCTTCTGGTTCTTTATGTTCTGAATCCAAGTTTCACCGAGGTCGACTTTACCTTTCATCTTTTCAAGGTTGATATAATACAATAAGTATTAGTCAAGCACTGGAGTCGATCTAATCGACTTACCCCCACACCCAAAATTTCAGACCCTGAGTCTATAGAAGAAAATGTTATTATTAGCGGTAATGAAAGGCAGAGAGTTGGCAGAATTGTTAGCACGCTGGGCAAAATGCTTAACGGCATTTCGTCCGTTCTGAGTTCAAATTCCACCGAGGACTACTTTGTATCTCATCCTTTCGGGGTCGATAAAATAAGTACCAGTTGAGGACAAGGGTTAATGTAATCGACTTACACCGAAATTGCTGGTCTTGTGTCAAAATTTGAAACCATTATTAGCGGTGACGTGCTAAAATCATTAGCACATCGGAAAAGTTGCTTAGCAGTATTTCTTACTGATCTTCACATTCTGAGATGGAATTCTTTTCGTCTTATCGGGATCGATAAAATAAGTACCAGTCAAATACTGGAGTCAATATAAACAACTTTACTCTTCTTCCCACAAAATAGCTTCCCTTGTGTCAAAATTACAAAACATTATTATTAGTCGACCAATCAACTAATCGATCGTTTAATTAAGCGTTCAGTCAATCAATCAAGTAGCTAGTTTCGTCAATTTTTTTTCGTCACCATTCACGACTTTTATCAATGATATCCTCTCCCTACCCAGGCCCATCGTTTATCCCCCCACGTTAGACTTGTGGTCAAAACTATTCAGACGATGACCATCCATCCATCCAATTTTTTGTTTAGCATCGTATAACATAGCTTACATTATATGGTATCTTCTTTTTTTTTTTAAGATGATAGGTGTGATCTGATGGATGGATATTTGGCTGCTGTTTCCAGCATGTAGAGCGACTACGCAGAGAGAAATCTTTGACTACTCGGTTAAAACAAAAGGTGGGTTGACAAATGGAACCAATGCATGTAGTTGGCTGTGATTCTGAATGGAACATGACATGGTTGTCCTTCATGATCAAAATAATCGTGAGAATTTTCAATCCTTTTTTAGAGGCCGCCTAACTGGATTTAGCAGATGGGTGGAAGGTATAATGTTGAAAGAATATTATGCAGACATTCCAAGTATTTTTTTTTTCATGTCTCCTTGAAAGATCAGAAATCTTGTTCCAGAATTATTGCAATGGTAAGTAGATATTCTATAAGCAAGTAAGTACCGTCTCGAGTTTTAGGACTCATAGGGGCGGTTACCAAGTTTTCATGGAATATACGTGTTACTCATTTACAGCTAAGTGGACTGGAGCAACGTGAAATGAAGTGTTTTTGGTCAAGAACAGAACACACCACTAGTCTGGGAATCGAAACCCCTATCTCGCGATCGTTAGTGTAACACTTGGCCACGTACCTGCACTAGTTATGGCTGATATTTATTCTACATTTATTCTAGATTTAGTGGGGGGCGAAGAAACTGGTTCTAATTTATCGTGATTATAATATAGGAATTTAGGTTGTTTTGTGGACGTTCCTGCTGGTTTTGTAGCTGTTTTTATTGCCAGCTCATCTCTGATCGCATCAATTTATGATCAATGATATTCCATTTATAACCATCCTTGTTTTTGCGTAGCAGGGACTACATTATGCAATGCTTTAGAGTTTATCCTTTAATTGTTTCATATGGGTCACCACCTTGAAGGGTTTAGTCAAACAAATCGACTCTAGGACTTGTTTTTTTTTAAAGTATGGTGGGGCAACATTGTTGGCACTCCGTCGCTTACGACGCCGAGGGTTCCAGTTGATCCGATCAACGGAACAGCCTGCTCGTGAAATTAACGTGCAAGTGGCTGAGCACTCCGCAGACACGTGTACCCTTAACGTAGTTCTCAGGGATATTCAGCGTGACACAGTGTGACAAGGCTGACCCTTTGAATTACAGGCACAACAGAAACAGGAAGTAAGAGTGAGAGAAAGTTGTGGTGAAAGAGTACAGCAGGGTTCGCCACCATCCCCTGCCGGAGCCTCGTGGAGCTTTAGGTGTTTTCGCTCAATAAACACTGACAACGCCCGGTCTGGGAATCGAAACCGCGATCCTATGATCGCGAGTCCGCTGTCCTAACCACTGGGCCATTGCGCCTCCACCGGCGGGGCAAATATAAACACATACAGTTCTTTAATACAACCTATTATGATCTTAATCAAGTAGACTTATGATGAAAGATATTCAAGTAAGGCTTGACAATCTCATCTTTTATTCAGCTTTATTGTATTCACAAATACTCTATTCAATGTGCCTTTTTTTTTTAATGTGCCTATTCCTTCTGTGTGTCCCTTATGTGAATGACTTTACTACGTAATATCACGATAAAATGTTTCGACCAGTATAGTCTTAGATGTGAGGCTGGGGCCATGGAAAAAAGATTCAAGCAAATTTGACACACAGAAACCTCAAAACAGAAGTATAGAATTGTTTTTCATTGTTATAGCTATACTATAGGGCTTTCCTATAAGGTGTTATCCACCCCTGGTTGGAACTCTCCCGTATGACATGTACGCATGGTCAGTGACTTGCTTTAACAGTTGCAATCAGCTGAATGCACATTGCCAGTGACATTTGACATAATTACCCACACTCTGTGGTCAGGATTCTTTTTTTGGTTTGATGTCGGTATCGAAGGGATTACCAGACACCGGACAATACAGTGAGAGCAGCTTTCACTCACATCGTGGTATTCGATGCTGTGTACGTGTCTGTCGTGGTAAAATATGCCACTCCTTAACTGTTGCTTTGATTTCATCCGTAGCACGAGGTAATTATGTCATTATCTGTGAAATTCGGCAACTTACAAAGATCTTTAGATCAGGCAATACTTCACCGAGAGGAGATATAAGCTTCTGCTTATTCCTGTCTGAAGTATCGTCCGATACTTCAGACTTATCGTCCGATGAATTTACTTTGTTGACGTTCTTCATCGACAGAATTTTTATTCCTTTCAACCTTTCAGTCAAGTCCGCTTTTCTTCCAGTAACATACTGTCCATATAATCTTAAATATTTCTTTAGCTCAGGCACAGTAAGTACTTCGATAGCTGAACCATCAAGCTGCTTTATATCCATGATAAGACGTAAAACAATAACAATGGCGTGGGTAGCCTCCGGAAGTTTAATTATCTACATGGAGCGCCGCCTAGCCAAGGGAGATAACCTACTTATAGGAAAGCTCTATACGAAACTTTCGGACATCTTCTGAACGGCAAAGAAAACGGAAAGGACGCGCTAGAAGCAAGATCGCGAAGGTCGATGTGAAACAGATTCAGTTTGAATGGGAAGTGTAAAGATAGAAAAGTATTGGTAGTGGGATGGAAAGATGGTTATAGACAAGCGGGACCCGTGGATATTTCGCGGAATTAATAGTAAACTTATTGGGTAATTCCTAAAACATTTATCCAAAATACCTGAAAGCGTAACCTGTGTTGTATCTGTATCAAAAGATAGTCGCTCATCTGCTAGTCATTGGAAAGTGAAGGAAATTGGAAAATCATGATTACTTAATGCACTTTATATATATACTTTATGCACAATTTTGTAGACTTAATGCACAGCACTCGTAAAATAAATATTCACTCTTATTTTCCATAAACAGAAAAAATTACATTTTCAAATTTACATGGTCAGAATTTTATATCTAGAAAACAAAAATTTATAGCAAAAAAAAAATTATTTTATATGTAAAATATAGGGGTCACAATTTCACGGGGGTAAACATTTAATGCAACATGGCATATTCTGCAAACCACATCGTTGGTAACTTACAAGCCAAGGCGACTTTGCCTTTCATCCTTTCGGGGTCGATAAATTAAGTACCAGTTACGCACTGGGATCGATGTAATCGACTTAATCCGTTTGTCTGTCCTTGATTGTCCCCTCTGTGTTTAGCCCCTTGTGGGCAATAAAGAAATAAGAAACGTTAGCACACCGGGCGAAATGCTTAGCTGTATTTCGTCTGTCTTTACGTTGTGAGTTCAAATTCCACCGAGGTCGACTTTACCTTTCATACTTTCAGAGTCGATAAATTAAGTACCAGTTGCGTACTGAGGTCAATCTAATCGACTGATCCCCCCCCCCCCAAAGATTTCGGGGCTTGTGCCTAGAGTAGAAAAAAAATATTTTGACACAAATGAAGTTTTAATGTTGAAGTAAAACTAACGGTATTTGTGTGTTCTTGAATGGCTTACAAATCTCTTCCACACTGCAATTGTTTTTGTTTCAACACACGATCTCAGATCAAGTCACTTGCTATGCAAGTACATCTCCGTAATTCTTTAAAATCACTGTGGATAAATGCCAGCAATGACTTCCTCAGGCTCTCCAATATTTTACTTTGTAAACAGAAACAATCGAGAGCAGGGAGTGAGGTTGCAAAAAATTCATAATTTCTCAAATTTTCTTTTTTATAGCATATAAATTTATTTATGGGGGACAAATATTGAAAAATATCAATACATGCGAGAGTGATAAAGAAACGAGGCGGGTTGTCTTTGGATGTGCTAGAAACAACAGCAAATCACCCTTAAATCATTTTCCCCCCTGAAAATATTAACAATTATCTTTTTTTTTTTTTTTGTTAACCCAAAATGCTCTTCCCATGGTTTTGAAGTGCCAAAAAAAATTGACCAAAATAGATCCAGAGTGGGATGATGAGGGAGGGGGTGTAAAAAAATGTTTTAAACATACAAAGATTCCCCCCTAACTCCGTCATTTCGAAGGCTGTGGTTTAAAAAAAATGGGGAAAACTCCTGAGAATTTTCCCCACAAATTTCTTTATAACTGTAATCTATGCCATTTGAAATGGATTTGTATAAATTTTCATTAAAAGATACCTATCTTCCTGAAAGTTATGAGGGGAAAAAAGTCAGATCGTCTGAATTTTCGGAAACTCCTCTCCTCACCCGCTCAGAAAAATTCTTTCCCGTCGATTCTTATATACTCTGAAAACACAACGTCTAAGCGGTATTTGTAGAAAATTTTGTAAAAAAGCATTCATTTTTCTGGATGTTATGAGGTAACAAAGTCGGAGTTGTCTACATCTATAGTAAGGTCCTTGTATTTGTACAATTTTTTCATTTCATGTTTATTTCATTCATTGTTTGCAATGTTCTCTCCCTCCCCCCCCTCTCTCTCTCTCTCACACACACAATGCTAAACTTACAGCTGGGCTGCTGAACTGAAATCTCTATGTTGCTTTGAGGGGAAGGTAAGACTTGACAAGCTGCTTTCCCCTCTGTTGTTGGACTGCTGTGATGTGTGTTCAAAAAGAGAGATTATGACTGTGATAAAATAATGAATGCAATATTTACTAAGCAAGTGAGCACTATTATACAAAGAAATAATTAGAGGTAAAATATAAAAATTAGAGTTGAGAATCAAATGTGAAAATATCATCAAGGGGCTAGGAGAAAACTGCCAGGAGGGCGGTCACTCTGCTAGTATATATATATATATATATATATATATATATATATATATATATATATATACGACGGGCTTCTTTCAGTTTCCGTCTACCAAATGCACTCGCAAGGCTATGGTCGGCACGAGGCTTGCCCAAGGTGCCATGCAGTGGGAAGACACTTGCCCAAGGTGTCACGCAGTAGGACTGAACCGAAACCCCGTAACCTAGCGGTTCGGCAACAAAGACCGATAGAATAAGTATTAGGCTAACAAAGAATAAGTCTGGGGTCGATTTGTTCGACTAAAATCGGTGCTCCAGCATGGCCGCAATCAATTGACTGAAACAAATAAAAGAATATATATGTATCTATATATTTATGTATATATAAATACGCACACGCATGCACACACACACACACACACACACACACACACACACACACACACACACACACACACACACACACACAGAGGCACGCATTTACAGTAGTTTTAAGCATCAGAGATTACGATATTTTGCTCTATTTTTCCATACAATATTTCGATTTTTTTTTCATTCTCCTCCCCTGATGCAGCTGACAGTTATATTTAAATTTTTCGATTGTTCTATAATATTTTTCCGCTATTCTGTTTTAAACATAGGAGATTGTGATTTGAAAAGCAAAAATTATAGTTTAAGGCCATGGATTATGAAATTATATTTTAGTGCAGGGCAAATTTTTAGAGATTCGGTTTAGTGATTAGGGTTATGACTCGGATTCAGGATTAAGTGGTAAGACGAGATTCAAAATATTGGATTTACAAATTTTCTTTCTATCCATTTTCTCCGTTCGCTATTCCTGGAAGAGCCATGCAAGTAGAACCATGCAGTCACCTTTATTTAAGCGGACACATTTACCAAAATTATTGTTATATTTCTTTGTTTCTTTTTTTTCCGCTCGCTATTCCTGGTAGGACCATGCAAGTACAGTCCTCAGACACCTCCTCCATAGGGTATTATCAGAAGCAATCTTCATTACAGTTTCCGGCTGGCTTCGCAAGCCACTTGGCTCGACCTGAGGAACAAATTTTTGGGGAGGGAGCCAGTCGATTAGATCGACCCCAACACGCAACTGGTACTTAATTTATCGACCCCGAAAGGATGAAAGGCAAAGTCGATCTCGGCTGAATTTGAACTCAGAACATAAAGCCGCAAGAAATGCCGCTAAACAGTTTGTTCGGTTGACGATTCACCACCAGAGCAAAATTACCATAATACTAACTGATGAACTATCTGTGACCCATTCACGATTTGCTTTGAGACCACTACTGCCCGTTTGCTGTATTTCATTGCACATCAGCCAGGGAGTTGTATCCAGTTATCTATACATTATATATATATATATATATATATATATAGTCAATCCAAACCAGAACAAGCAAGAAAAAACAACAACGCGAGGACGTGGTACAAGTGCTGTGATATTGGGCGCTCAGGAAAGGAACGAAGAGAAAAAGGATTTCACGTTTCGAGCGGAATTCTTCATCAGAGATATAGAAAAAGTCCAAAAAAGGGAAGACAGAGAAAGAAAATCGCCAACGATACACACGCGGTCATATATATATATATATATATATATATATATATATATATATATATATGTATATATATATATATATAAATATATATATATAATAATATTATTAGGGACAAAATCCAAAATTACAGGTAAAAAAACTCAATTAAAATCAATTTATAAAAAATTAAAATTAAATTGAGCCTTATAGATAAAGTATATATAAAATATATATAGTTTTAGGGAAAATAACCAATTTTCAAGAACACATCGATGAAAATCCACTATCACATCTAGAAAAATTAATAATTAAAAGCACAATAAATGAGTATAATATAAAGTAAAGTAAATATCATAAGATAAATATAATAAAAAGATTACACGTGTTTCATAACCAATTTTCAAATAGAAAAGAAATTTAAATCGATTAAAATCAATTGAAATTATCGAAAATAAGTTCTATTCAAAAATATAGCTACTCGTCAGATCGTAAGTAGAACAATAATTAGATATATATCTCAACCAACAATAAGTACCAAATGAATTAATATGAAATACTTATTATATAAAGATAGAAAAATTATTTAAAAAATATCATAATATCAAAATAATAACCATTCAATAATCATCCCTTCATCCATAATAATAACATGTATATTATATACAAAAAACATCTTACCTAAATTATCATTGTTTTAAATTATCATTGTTTTAAATACAAGTTGAACGAAGTTTAAGTTTAAAATAATAATGAAGATAAAATTAGTACATATTTAACCGGTGTAATAGTTAAAGCTATACTATTTAAAGCTAAAGACGTTTATTAAATTATGATTAAAGATCAATTGAATAATAGAAAAATACAAGATTATTTATTTCTACAAACGTAATAATAAAAAATATGAATGAAAAAATTATGAATGGAAAAAATTATGAATGAAAAAATTAGGAAAGAAAAAATTATTAAGAATAAAAGGTTAAACTTTATATATATATACAAAGTTTTGATTTTAAAAATAACTTTAACGATATTATAAACTATAAAGATTAATAATTAATCAAATAATATTAATCAAAAATAATCGAAAATATATCAACACTATTCCAATCGAAGTTCTTATATTATGTTGAAATGAAACTATAACTTCTAAATAATATAGTGTTAAATAAGTTATCTATTATAATAATCTATAAAGAACCAAATGAATAGTATAAAAACAAGAATACATATTATTTTCAAATAGTAGAAAATCTTTAGCAAAGTGAAAACAGTACTTATCCAAATTTTTCCGTAATTCAAACTGAAAAACTAAGACGTTATCTAATAGCTATAGCGTTTTAAGCAAGAGTTCGCGCGAAAATACTACGTTAAAAAAGAACGTTAAAATAGAGAATAGAATACGAAAGCATGAATGAAATAATAATACTTAAATAAATGAATGAAAAATTTAAAATTTATATAACTAACAACATAAAAAGAACAAAAAACTATAGTTATCTTATAAAACATATTAATAAATATTAAATTCTAATATATAATAAATAAATAAAAATATTAATAGTCGTAAATTAAATAATATTATGAAATAAACTAAAATACTACTATTGATTTAGTCTTATCAAAATCGTCGTGTCATTGTAATATAAAACCTTAAACTTACTAAAAAATTAACCTACCAATAAAAACAAAATATAGCTACTAGAATAATTAAATAAATACCCCAACACACACCCTAATACATACATACATATATACATACATACATACATACACATATACATATATATATATATATATATATATATATATATACATATATACATATATATATATATATACATACATACATACACACACATATACATACATACACACATATATATATATACACTTACATGCATATACAAATATACATACGAATATACAAAATAATATACGTATATACACACAACATACACACATATATACACATAAACACTAATAAAAGCATATACATAAATAAAAACATACATACACATATATACATAAATACATACATATATATAAATACATATAACACATATAGACCAAAACATACATACTACCATAAATATATATATATATACATAAATATATATCTACACATACACACATGTACCTACCAAAATATACATATAAAAACAAATACACTCATACACACATATAAAAATAAAGAATAATATATATAAATACACACTCATCCTCCCATGCTCTCAAATATACATATTATATAGATACACATATACAGACATATATACATACACATAAAAATACACATATATATACAGAAAAAACATGCATATACATATACATATATACATATACATATATATATATATATACATATATATATACACACATACATAAATATATATATATATACACCCATAAATATATACACCTACTATTTTATATACACAAATTACACACACTCACATATATACTTATACCCATATATATACATATATATACACATTTACATAAGTACATACATAAATAGACATATACATATACACAAAAATACTCATAACTATATATATAAAAAATATACAAAATATACACACAAATAAAAAATCACTCAAATAAATATATAAATAAGGAATATTCTAAAACAAAACTACACTCACGCACTCACTCACACGCACAATATATATAAATATACATCTATACTCACAAATATATATCTTTATACATACATGTAAATACAAATATACACTCAATATACACAAACATATATTAAAAAAAAAAAAACCCCACATATATATACACTTAAACCTATATAAATACATACGTAAACATATATACATACACCTAAAAATATACATACATACTAATGCATATAGACTAAAACATACACCCTCAATATATACATGTACATGCATATACACATACCCATATAAACAAAATAAATAAAAAATTATTAGCTAAAGTTTTTATATAAATAAAGTAGTTTATGTCTACATTTTATTTTACGTTCATCAAAAGAATTAAGTAAATTATTATCCTTATGAAATAATATCTCTTTAAATTCATTATTACATAAATTACAATTTATGTATGTATATATATATATATATGTATATATGTATATATATATATATATATATATATATATATATATATATATATATATATATATATATGTATATGTGTATGTATGTATGTATATATGTATGTATGTATTAGGGTGTGTGTTGGGGTATTTATTTAATTATTCTAGTAGCTATATTTTGTTTTTATTGGTAGGTTAATTTTTTAGTAAGTTTAAGGTTTTATATTACAATGACACGACGATTTTGATAAGACTAAATCAATAGTAGTATTTTAGTTTATTTCATAATTATTTAATTTACGACTATTAATATTTTTATTTATTTATTATATATTAGAATTTAATATTTATTAATATGTTTTATAAGATAACTATAGTTTTTTGTTCTTTTTATGTTGTTAGTTATATAAATTTTAAATTTTTCATTCATTTATTTAAGTATTATTATTTCATTCATGCTTTCGTATTCTATTCTCTATTTTAACGTTCTTTTTTAACGTAGTATTTTCGCGCGAACTCTTGCTTAAAACGCTATAGCTATTAGATAACGTCTTAGTTTTTCAGTTTGAATTACGGAAAAATTTGGATAAGTACTGTTTTCACTTTGCTAAAGATTTTCTACTATTTGAAAATAATATGTATTCTTGTTTTTATACTATTCATTTGGTTCTTTATAGATTATTATAATAGATAACTTATTTAACACTATATTATTTAGAAGTTATAGTTTCATTTCAACATAATATAAGAACTTCGATTGGAATAGTGTTGATATATTTTCGATTATTTTTGATTAATATTAATTGATTAATTATTAATCTTTATAGTTTATAATATCGTTAAAGTTTTTTTTAAATCAAAACTTTGTATATATATATAAAGTTTAACCTTTTATTCTTAATAATTTTTTCTTTCCTAATTTTTTCATTCATAATTTTTTCCATTCATAATTTTTTCATTCATATTTTTTATTATTACGTTTGTAGAAATAAATAATCTTGTATTTTTCTATTATTCAATTGATCTTTAATCATAATTTAATAAACGTCTTTAGCTTTAAATAGTATAGCTTTAACTATTACACCGGTTAAATATGTACTAATTTTATCTTCATTATTATTTTAAACTTAAACTTCGTTCAACTTGTATTTAAAACAATGATAATTTAAAACAATGATAATTTAGGTAAGATGTTTTTTGTATATAATATACATGTTATTATTATGGATGAAGGGATGATTATTGAATGGTTATTATTTTGATATTATGATATTTTTTAAATAATTTTTCTATCTTTATATAATAAGTATTTCATATTAATTCATTTGGTACTTATTGTTGGTTGAGATATATATCTAATTATTGTTCTACTTACGATCTGACGAGTAGCTATATTTTTGAATAGAACTTATTTTCGATAATTTCAATTGATTTTAATCGATTTAAATTTCTTTTCTATTTGAAAATTGGTTATGAAACACGTGTAATCTTTTTATTATATTTATCTTATGATATTTACTTTACTTTATATTATACTCATTTATTGTGCTTTTAATTATTAATTTTTCTATATGTGATAGTGGATTTTCATCGATGAGTTCTTGAAAATTGGTTATTTTCCCTAAAACTATATATATATATATATATATATATATATATATATATATATATATATATATATATATATATATATATATACAGAAGCACAACTAAAAGTTACAAGCCTCATTCAGGGATAGCAAAATCCTATGAATGTACTGGTTAGTTACCTATACAAATAATATTGGACATTACATTACAGTCAATATTCAACTGCAAAGTAACTATATAAACCGTGGTTTATATATATTTATTTATTATAATAATGAGAAAATAGAGAGGTAATTAATAAATTATTATTTATTAATTAAAAAAATTGACAAACATCCCTTAACGCTGTTTCAATTCCAGACCTTCAGAAAAATTAATTGATTAAATTAAATATTATTTGAAATTCGAACCTCTGCAAAGGTAGTTCAAGACATACAATAGGTGTTCAATTCCTGCATGTAGAGTAAACGGCTGCAAACCGTAACCTTAACCTCTGAAGATATTCAACTTCCAAATAATTTTTAATTAATTAAATTTCTGAAGGTTTGGAATTGATACAGCTGTTAGATTCACTTCAACATTTAAATTTAATTTGTCAAAATATTTTCGTCGCTTTGAGACCCCGACCTGTTCACTGACAAAATTCAGTGCTGCATCTGAGAAAGTAACAGGTAGTTCCTGATATGTATGTATGTATGTATGTATGTATGTATGTATGTATGTATGTATGTATGTATGTATGTATGCATGCATGCATATCATGAACTAACTATTACTTTCTCAGATGCAGTACAGAATTTTTTCAGTGAACAGGTCGCGGTCTCAAAGTGACAAAAATATTTTGACAAATTAAAATTAAATGCTGAAGTGAATCTAACTGTTTTTGTGTTTTTAAATGACTTATAAACACCTTCCACGCTGCAATTGTTTATGTTTCAGCACACAATCTCAGATCAGGTCACTTGCTATGCAAGTACATCTCCGTAAAATATATATATATATATATATATAGGGGCACTGTGGTTGAGAAGCTAGCTTTGCAACCAGGTGATTTTGAGTTACGATAGCCCAGGGGTGATCAATGCCTTGTAAGTGAATTATACGGAAACTGTGAGGGAGTCCTCGTTTATACATATGTGTGTGCGTGTCTCGTCAGTGTTTATTCCCACTACACCGCTTGATAACCGGTGTTGGTTTGTTTATGCTCCGGTTCGGCAGAAGAGAACGATAGAATAAATACTGGACTTTAAAAAACAAAAAGTACTGGGAGCAATTTGTTCGACTAAAACCCTACTAGATGGTACCCTAGCATGGTTGCAGTCCAATGACTGAAACAAGTAAATGATTAAAAAAATGCTTTTAAGTGGATTTCCATAAGCTCTATCTTTATTGTGCATTATGCTAAATTGAAAATGCCATAATATAGCGGATATTTGTTTACTTTTACAACTCCATCACAGCTAGAGTGTTTTATAGAAATATTAAATCGACCCAGCACTTGACAGCTACTTAATTTATGAACCCAAGAAGGATGAAACAAAAGTTGACTCCGATGGGGGTTTAAACCCAAGTTGTAAAAAGCCGTAACGAAATTCTGAAGGCATCTTGGTTCGACACACTAACCATTCTGTCAGCCCAACGCCTAAGTTGCACACCTTGTTAACTAGACATCTTTATATGCATGTTGCAACAAGATGGCTTTTATAGCTGTATCATTAACAGTAACAACTTGTCATGAGACCATGGTTTATTGAAAAACTATTGATTTCAGATTTTGGTCTAAGGTCAGCAACTTCGACCCCAGTGCTCAACCGGTATTTATTTTATCGACCCCGAAAAGTTGGAAGGCAAAGATGACTTCGGCGGAGTTTGAACGCGTAACGTAAAGACGAACGAAATGCCGTTAAGCATTTTTCCTGGCGTTTCGCTTAATACAGTGAAAAAATATTCTTTTCTACTCTAGGCACAAGGCCCGAAATTTTGGGGGAGGGTCCCAGGCGATTAGATCGACCCAAATATGCAATTGGTACTTAATTTATCGACCCCGAAAGGATGAAAGGCAAAGTCGACCTCGGCGGAATTTGAACGTAATGACAGACGTGCTAACGTTTCTGCCAGCTCGCCACCTTACAATGAAAATATATTCGTTTCTACTCTAGGCACAAGGCCTGAAGTTATTGGGGAGGGAGCCAGTCAATTAGATCGCCCCCAGTACGTAACTGGTACTTAATTTATCGACTCCGATACGGATGAAAGGCAAAGTCGACCTCGGTGGAATTTGAACTCACAATGTAAAGACAGACGAAATACCGCTAACGTGCTAACGTTTCTGCCAGCTCGCCACCGTACAGTGAAAAAATATTAATGTCTCTGATATGTCAAAGTAATATTACAGATGATAACATCTTTTTTAAGAAAAAAAGAGGAAACAACCCAAAGAAAGGGTTGTATTTCTACTTTGACAATTTCCTTTTGATTCTGTGTGTATGTAATAAAGGGCACACATTTTGTTTCTTCACAAATGTATTCTTTCGTATGTATGAATGTGTATATGTGTGTGCGCATGGTTTTGAGTGTGTGCGTATGTACACGCGTGTGTGTGTGTGTGCGTATATTTAAAAATATTTGTGTGAGTTTCAGTGTGGTTACGCAAGCACAAGAAAAATTTGCACCAGGAGCAATAAATATTTCTGAAAATATGACTTTTATTTTACATTAAAAAAGTATATATTTGTTCGACATTCTGCGAGTTACAGTAAAAAAAGAAAATAAATCATCCATGTATTATCAAAATGTAAAAAAACAAAACAAACAATCAAACTAAGAAATACTTTTTTCCCACCCACTTCGTTTTCCTCATCTATCAGTTATATTTACTCCCATAAAAAAGGCTTTATTGTTACAAAATGCTTTTTATATGGAGTAAAGATAGGAAGACATTTCTATTCACTATTATTAATTCATTGTGAAGTTTTGATAGTATTCTTAACTAAAAAGTGAAGCCTATTATATATTCATGGATTCAGTGAAGACCGTCTGAATAGGCTTCCTGTTTCCCACACATATACAATGAATAATTAAGAATATTTTTTATTTCACCGCATTCTGCTTCTAGTATCCCCCACCCATTTTATTTTTGTGTCGTAGTGTGAATTCAAGACGTATGAGTACTATATAAACTTACGTCATGTGCGCCGCTTAATACTTACCGGATTGCTTACCGAGTTGACGACTGCTCTTGTATTTCAATTTGTCTCTCTATGCATAGCAAAACAACACATCCAATATGAAATCTGTAGTATATTTAGTCACTGTTGCTGTTATTTTTTTGCTTGAAGAGATTGATGGCAAACAAATTCAAACAAGCTCGAATTTAACTTGTGCTCTAGTGCCTGGACGAAGTAAATCGATCTATTATGAACCAATTTGGGACTATATTTGGATTCGACGTAGTTGCATGTTTGGCAGAGTTTTCAGTGACCGCTATTGTGCATGTATTCCAACACTACTCATGATACACACGCGTCAAAATACACCAAATACTTGCATATTTCGAGGCTCAAAGACTTACATCAGAAGAGCTGATCCAAAAGATAGCTATTATCAAGAACGTGTAAAAACGAGAAAATGGGGAACGAATACTTGTAAAAGTGGATTAGTTTTCAGTCCGACACACTGCCGTTGCATTGAAAATAGCCATGAAACATGTCAATATCCAGGCGCTAATACCAGAACACGTAAACGAGATACTGATGTGAATTATTTTCAACAGCTAACAAACAGCAACACATGGGAAAGAATAAAGTGCTATAATGGTGCTACCTTCAGTCTAACTAAATGTTATTGCACTATCGGTGTCATTGTTACAACGCCTGAACCTGAAAATACCAAAATATGTAAACACCCCAAGTATGGATATTTCCGTAAAAGCGACTCGAATCCACAGTATTATTTTCAGATCAATAGCAATAACGCATGGGAGAAGAAAACTTGCGCAGCCGGCGGCACATTCAGCAGTGCTATCTGTGATTGTACTTATGTGAAACCAACAAGCGAATCGGAGGTTACACCAAAGGTCGAACCTGAACTCCCTCAAAAATTTTGTCGGCATGTACCTTCATATATACAACGAAGAACATTTAGAGATGAACGTTATTATTACGAACTGAGAGGCAGTTCATGGAAGCTGATAGCTTGTCAAAATGGATATATTTTCAGCCACGACAAGTGTTGCTGTGTTTCAAAATCAAACCCTGAAACAGAACCGACAAGTAAACCTGAAACAGAACCGACAGGTGAACCTGAAACAGAGCCGACAGGTGAACCTGAAACACAATACCAAGTATGTGGGTATAAGCCTTCTCAATCTGTAAGAAGAGCCACTGCAAAGCCACAGGTTTACGAGCAGATGACCAAGGGAGGCAAATGGGTGAAAATATCATGTGAAGCTGGCAGTCGATTCAACGACAAAAAATGTTGTTGTGTTTCGACAGGTACAACACCTGCACAACCGGAGGGAGAAACTGAATTTTCCCCAAAGTTCTGTCTGGATAGATTGTCAAATAAACGACGAGGAACATTTAGAGATGAACGTTATTATTACGAACTGAGAGGCAGTTCATGGAAGCTGATAGCTTGTCAAAATGGATATATTTTCAGCCACGACAAGTGTTGCTGTGTTTCAAAATCAAACCCTGAAACAGAACCGACAAGTAAACCTGAAACAGAACCGACAGGTGAACCTGAAACAGAACCGACAGGTGAACCTGAAACAGAGCCGACAGGTGAACCTGAAGCACAATACCAAGTATGTGGGTATAAGCCTTCTCAATCTGTAAGAAGAGCCACTGCAAAGCCACAGGTTTACGAGCAGATGACCAAGGGAGGCAAATGGGTGAAAATATCATGTGATGCTGGAAGTCGATTCAACGACAAAAAATGTTGTTGTGTTTCGACAGGTACAACACCTGCACAACCGGAGGGAGAAACTGAATTTTCCCCAAAGTTCTGTCTGGATAGATTGTCAAATAAACGACGAGGAACATTTAGAGATGAACGTTATTATTACGAACTGAGAGGCAGTTCATGGAAGCTGATAGCTTGTCAAAATGGATATATTTTCTACCACGACAAGTGTTGCTGTGTTTCAAAATCAAACCCTGAAACAGAACCGACAAATAAACCTGAGACAGAACCGACAGGTAAACCTGAAACGGAGCCGACAGGTAAACCTGAAACAGAACCGACAGCTGAACCTGAAACGGAGCCGACAGGTGAACCTGAAGCGGAATCCCAAGTATGTGGGCATAAGCCTTCTCAGTCTATAAGAAGAGCCACTACAAAGCCACAGATTTACGAGCGGATGATCAAGGAAGGCAAATGGGTGAAAATATCATGTGAAACTGGAAGTCGATTCAACATAAAAAAATGTTGTTGTGTTTCGACAAGTAAACCTGAAACAGAACCGACAGGTAAACCTGAAACAGAACCGACAGGTAAACCTGAAACGGAGCCGACAGGTGAACCTGAAGCGGAATACCAAGTCTGTGGGCATAAGCCTTCTCAGTCTATAAGAAGAGCCACTACAAAGCCACAGATTTACGAGCGGATGATCAAGGAAGGTAAATGGGTGAAAATATCATGTGAAACTGGAAGTCGATTCAACATAAAAAAATGTTGTTGTGTTTCGACAAGTAAACCTGAAACAGAACCGACAGGTAAACCTGAAACAGAACCGACAGGTAAACCTGAAACGGAGCCGACAGGTGAACCTGAAGCGGAATACCAAGTCTGTGGGCATAAGCCTTCTCAGTCTATAAGAAGAGCCACTACAAAGCCACAGATTTACGAGCGGATGATCAAGGAAGGCAAATGGGTGAAAATATCATGTGAAACTGGAAGTCGATTCAACATAAAAAAATGTTGTTGTGTTTCGACAGGTAAACCTGAAACAGAACCGACAGGTAAACCTGAAACAGAACCGACAGGTAAACCTGAAACAGAGCCGACAAGTGAACCTGAAGCGGAATACCAAGTATGTGGGCATAAGCCTTCTCAGTCTATAAGAAGAGCCACTCCAAACCGACAGATTTACGAGCGGATGATGAAGGGAGGCAAATGGGTGAAAATATCATGTGAAGCTGGCAGTCGATTCAACATCAAAAAATGTTGTTGTGTTTCAACAGGTACAACACCTGCACAACCGGAGGGAGAAAATGCATTTTCGCCAAAGTTCTGTCTTGATAAATCGTCAAATAAACGACGAGGAACATTTAGAGATGAACGTCATTATTACGAACTGAGAGGCAGTTCATGGAAGCTGAGAGCTTGTCAAAATGGATATATTTTCAGCCACGACAAGTGTTGCTGTGTTTCAAAATCAAACCCTGAGACAGAACCGACAGGTAAACCTGAGACAGAACCGACAGGTAAACCTGAAACAGAACCGACAGCTGAACCTGAAGCGGAATACCAAGTATGTGGGCATAAGCCTTCTCAGTCTATAAGAAGAGCCACTACAAAGCCACAGATTTACGAGCGGATGATCAAGGAAGGCAAATGGGTGAAAATATCATGTGAGGCTGGCAGTCTATTCAACGTCAAAAAATGTTGTTGTGTTTCGACAGGTACAACACCTGCACAACCGGAGGGAGAAACAGAACCAGAACGTAACCCTGAAACGGAACCGACAGGGAAACCTGAAACAAAACCGGAAAGTAAACCCGAGGGAGAACCTGAAATTGCGGAGAAGATTTGTCTTCATAAACCGTCAAATAAACGACGAAAAACATCTAAAATTGAACATTATTATTATGAACAGAGCGGCAGTACATGGACGATAAAGGCTTGTCAAAATGGATATATTTTCTCTTATGAGGAGTGTTGTTGTGTTTTAAAATCGAAACAAAAAACGAATCCTGAAACAGAACCAACTAGTAAACCTGAAACGGAACCGGAAGGCAAACCGAAAGCAGAATCTGAAGTACAACACGCATATTGTGTAGATACGGCATCTCAGGGTATAAGGAAATGTACGACGAACCCAAGGCAGTATAAGCAGTTGTCACCATCATTCAAATGGGAAGTAAAATATTGTCCAGGCTCAAAACGATTTAGTTTGAAATTATGCTGTTGTGTTACGATAACACCTGGACAGCCGGAGGGAAAGCCGGAGGGTAAACCTGAAACCAAACCTGAAACAGAACCGACAGGTAAACCTGAAACAGAACCGACAGGTAAACCTGAAACAGAACCGACAGCTGAACCTGAAGCGGAATACCAAGTATGTGGGCATAAGCCTTCTCGGTCTATAAGAAGAGCCACTACAAACCCACAGATTTATGAGCGGATGACCAAGGGAGGCAAATGGGTGAAAATATCATGTGAAGCTGGCAGTCGATTCAACGACAAAAAATGTTGTTGTGTTTCGACAGGTAAACCTGAAACAGAACCGACAGGTAAACCTGAACACTTTAGTATATGTCCTTATCCTCCTCAGTCTATAAGAAGAGCCACGGCAAACCCACAGGTTTACGAGCAGATGACCCAGGGAAACAAATGGGTAAAAATATCATGTGAAGCTGCAACTCGATTCGACAGCAATCAATGTCGTTGTATTCCGGAAAGTAAACCTGAAATCACACCAGTACCGACATACGAAGTGCAAACAACGCAACGATCATTTAACACTGCAACAAAAGATATTATATGTCATGACAAGGAAAAACATACTCGGAAAACAGATTGGGACCTACGTTATTATTCAGAAAAGATAAGTGGAACTGAATGGAGAACTAAGCTTTGCGACGATGGTGGTGTATTCAACCTTCAATTATGTTGTTGTGTTTTCCCTGCGGAAATAAAGTCTTATAACAAAAATTAACCTGAACAGAAACTGATATTCCTGTGTCAACTTTGTACAGTCTGGATATATTCATAAATGCGGTAAGAACACATTGTTTTCATCAAAAGACGATATTTGGAGCATGGGGACATCTTCCTGTCCAAATATACTGAACTTCCATTATGTAAGGTGTGATTGTATTTTCAACTAGAAAATACCATCACATCAAGTTTGGCCGTTGGTAGAATCTGAAAATAAGTGATTATCTATGTAAAAAAAAAAAATGTGTGTGTGTGTGTGTGTGTGTGTGTGTGTGTAGAACGAGCTTGAGGAGCAGAACCAAAGATTCAGATTCTTCTATTCGTACATAAAAACATTTAACGGGCGAACAATATACTTATTTGTATCTTTAATCTTTCTTTATTTTACCGTAAAGTTCATTTCGTTTAGCGATTGGTTGTTGTAGTAAATTAAATATTTTCCATATTGGTTTCTGCTCCCTAATTGAAAGAATTTTTGAAGAGAAGCAATATCCGTGAAATGCAACAAAAACAGTGTTATGTTACTGGAAAGCAACCAGAAGTTTACAAACTCAAGAAAAATGTATGTTAAATGTAAATTCCGAGAGATCATTGATGAGATATGTTGTTTTATTTATTTACCTTTTTAATTGTCTTTTGGTAAATACTTCACGTTTGTACAAGTTGACTTTGGTTTTTACCGGAAATATTTGACATGATTTAAAAATTATGGAGGCGGGGGGGGGGGATTAGAAACAAACGGAAGAACATATCCCCGACGTTTTGTTTATATTTATAAATTTCCTTAAAAGTTGTGTACCAATACGTGTATTATCACTCGTCAGTTTCGAACTTGTTACAACAAATTTTTGCGAGCAGATTTTCTTTTCGTTTGAGCCATTAACGTTCATGTAAAATGAATTAGTTTTGTCTTCCGTTTATATGTACGTGTGTGTGTGTGTGTGTGTATTTTATTCATTTCTACTTTTTTGCCTGTAATTTTTTTTCATTCCTAATTTCAATTACAATAACCATCTGTTTCATAGACTATTTAAAATTTTAAATGCCTAATTTACCCAAAATAAGTTACTCTTCAAAAAATTACTTACAATTAACGGGGCTTCAACGTCATCTTTAATGTGTATGTATGTGAGCATATATGTATATATATATATGAGTATATATATATGTATGTGTATATATAAATGTATATATATATATGTATGTGTATATATGAATGTATATATATATATGTATGTGTATATATAAGTATATATATGTGTATATATATGTATGTGTATATATGAGTATATATGTATGTGTATATATGAGTATATATGTATGTGTATATATGAGTATATATGAGTATATATATGTATATATGAGTATATATATATATATATTTGTGTGTATATATCAGTATATATATGTGTGTGTATATATGAATATATGTGTATATATGAGTGTATATATGAATATATGTGTATATATGAGTATATATATATATATATGTGTATATATGAGTATATATATGTATATATGAGTATATATATATATGTGTATATATGAGTATATATATATATGTGTGTGTATATATGAGTATATATATATATATATGTGTATATATGAGTATATATATATATATGTGTATATATGAGTATATATATATATATGTGTATATATGAGTATATATATATATATGTGTGTATATATGAGTATATATATATATATATATATATATATATATATCAGTATATATATATATATATATGTATGTATGCCCCGCATCGTCGAAAGATCGAATCGCGATGATACCTGGTTCATCCGGCCAGTAGTCATATATGTATGTATGTTTGTATATGAGAATGTATGTATATGAGTATATATATAATGTATGTATATGTATTTATATAAGTATATGTATGTATGTATGTATATGAGTATATATATATATATATATATATATATATATATATATATATATACATATATATATAATTTATTAATAATGGTAGAAATTGATATTAATCAATTAAAACCATATATACACGCATTTTAATAGTTGTAATATATATATATATATGTCTGTATATAAATACATATATATGTATATGAGTATATATGTATGTATATGAGTATATATATATTTGTATGTATGTATATGTGTATATATGTAAAAAGATTAACAGAATGAGATAACAATCCAAGGCTGTGAAAGATTTCAGATAAATGTTCTGAAATTTATAAAGAGGCCTTACAGCTGTTTCCGGGGTATTTTATATATCCCTTCATCGGAGACTGTGCGAGAAAATGGTTAAGCAATTCCCTAGAATAACTATTGCTTAACCATTTTCTTGCACCATCTCCGATGAATGGATATATCAAATTTTCCGGAAACAGCTGTAAGACCTCTTTATAAATATTCTGAAATCTTTCACAACCTTGGATTTTTATCTCATTCTGTTATGTATGTATACACGTATGTATATATAATATATATATACACACATACATACACATATGTGTGTATATATATATATATATATATATATATATATATACACACACACATATATATACACACATACACATTTGTATACATATACATGAATATATATAGGGATAGTTAATCCAGGTGGCTACCATAAGAGTTTTCAGGTATATTCCAGGTTTCGGTTAACCACCTGAAGTAGTAAGAAGCATCAAGTATCGGTTAGGGTGAACGATCCCATTGTAATTCTTCTGGCGGTTAAGTCCGGGTTTCTTATGCTGGATTAAGACTTTATTTGGCAATGTAAATCTAAAGCAATTACAAAGAATAGGGAGACTGATACATCTCCAAAGTTTTCTTTTAATTCGCTTCGGAACATGCTCGTGGAAAGACCCTGAATGAAGGTGCATTGCTGAATAATGTGGGTTGCATATGGAACTGCACATACTCCATGCAGTAGAAACACGTGTCGATAAAATTAACTAATTATGCTGTACAATTAGCTGTTAAATTGAAAGAAATATGTGATGAACCAGTTTACGTTTTCTTTGTAATTGTTTTTGTACATACATACAAACATACATACATGCATATGTGTGCGTATGTGTGTATATATGTAAATGTATAAGTGTATATATGTAAATGTATAAGTGTATATATGTATATGTGTGTGCATATGTTTGTATGCATGTGTATATTTTTGTATGTGTATATATATATATATATATATATATATATATATATATATTATATGCTTGTATATGTAGTGCGTAATTATATATATATATATATATATATATATATACATATATTACGGAGATGCACTTGCATAGCAAGTGACCTGATCTGAGATCGTGTGCTGGAACGAAAACAATTGCAGCGTGGAAGGTGTTTATAAGCCATTTAAAATAACACACAAAATCCGTTAGATTCACTTCAACATTTAAATTTAATTTGTCAAAATATTTTCGTCGCTTTGAGACCGCGACCTGTTCACTGACAAAATCCTGTGCTGCATCTCAGAATTTTGTGCAGCACAGAATTTTGTCAGTGAACAGGTCGCGGTCTCAAAGCGACGAAAATATTTTGACAAATCAAATTTAAATGTTGAAGTGAATCTAACGGATTTTGTGTGTTGTTTTGAATGGCTTATAAACACCTTCCACGCTGCAATTGTTTTATATATATATATATATATATATATATATATATGTATATATGTATATATATTTAAAAATTTAAGGAATGGAGAAAACGCATGTTATAATTGCATACTTTATTCCTACATATGTTTCAAAGGATTACAACCTATATGATCCATAGGGATCTGTGATATTAAAATTGTAACCTTCTCATCAGGGAAAGCATGGGAATCATCTTTTCGGTCATAATGTCTTACGTTTAAGATGATTCCCATGCTTTCCCTGATGAGAAGGTTACAATTTTAATATCACAGATCCCTATGGATCACATAGGTTGTAATCCTTTGAAACATATGTAGGAATAAAGTATGCAATTATAACATGCCTTTTCTCCATTCCTTAAATTTTTAAATATACTCAAATACTCAAAATTTCAAGGGCTTCCTGCCTTAAACACAGGAACAACACCAAAGTTATTTTGTGTTCTTTGCTACATTGGTTTCTATTAACCCATTTATTCTATCCGAAGAATTGTTATTCATTAACATAGAAGAAATACATATAATTAAATATATATATATAGTGTTATTTTAAATGGCTTATAAACACCTTCCACGCTGCAATTGTTTATATATATATACTTTCGTCGTAATGTTATTGAATATATTTTTGTAAATCATATTTTAACTGTTTGCATATTTTTTAACCTTCTAATTTATATATAATGTATGTATATATATATATATATATATATATATATATATATATATACACATGTGTATTTATGTTTATGCATATGTATATGCATATGTATGTTTATATGCATATGTGTATATGTGTGTGTATATTTGTATGTAAGCGAATAAAATTTATTATAATTAAAAAAAAAGACTTTTGTTTATTTTCTGTTGTTTTTTTTCAAGATAATCATACTTAATTGATATATAATTGAATATAGGGATATTTGGTTGTCAGTGGTTCCAAAAATTAAAGTTTACCGAAAATTTTAAAATTTGGCATAATGATACATTTGCCCAAACTGAGTTGCTGGAGTTATTGCATTTTTTTTTCAGAAAAATGTTTTTACAAAGTTATAGAGATTTAAAGTTTGATCATTTTCACCCAGTCAGGAAACGGGATTTGGAAGCTGTCATTTTGTGCGTGACTGCACATTTTGTCAACATCCTGAAAATAGCACTTGTCAATATTTGTAAACAATACCCGTTATGTCTGTGGTAGTTTTTTATGCAAATAAATGTTTAATTTAACAGAAAATCGGTGAGTTTTAAATCTCTGAGCGAGATGTTGGCAAATAAACTTTAATTTTATAGATTTATCGAAAAATCTTATTTAGCTGTTATTTTTAGCACACCTCACAATCATCTCAATGCTCAATGACAAAAAGAAACGAGTAAACAAGGCTGCTGACAACACGTGCTTCCCCGCAGATTTTTCAAAGACTATTACTACGGCATCAGGCTAGAGTTCTCATGTTTCCTTTAGTTACTATCGGAACAGACATGAATGTGTCTATGACTTACGATTGGCTAAAATTATCAAAATTTTCACACTTTAAATACTTATTAGTAATTAAAACTAAACTCTTTATTTATTGATTTATAGCGAAAAGTACTTTCATTCATTAATTAGCCTATAAGAGTGTATCATTACACAGAAAATTGCCGCTGGCAACCAAACAGAAAACATCCGAATATAGCGATGAAGAATCATTTTAATCCACGCCAAGACTAACATACGTAACGGGATTCAGTTTTCCTTATGTTGATGCATCGTGAAGGAAAATGTATTGCTCATATGTTGACTCATATCAGTCATCAAATAAACACGTGCTTATTATACGAATGGAAAAGAGACATCAAAGAGTTATTTTTGTCGAATTTTCTCTAATGTAAATTTTCCATCTAACTGGTGAAAGTTTACATATTCTGCTTACTGCTGTTCCGGTAATAAGTAAATAAATTGCTTATGTTGTTTACTGCTATTTAATGTTAATCCTTTCGTTACCATATTTCTGTTAAAATACACTGCCTTTCATTTTTTTTTTCTAAGGATTTTGAAAATAATGAGGAATTTAATAAAATATCATTCATTATCCGGCAGTTATTTGGAAGACAAATTAATATGAAATTTCGAAGAAATGATTTAATTTAGACTGCTTTATAACTGGAAGTGTGTATCTTTGAACCAGAGTTGGTCAGGGGCTGGCTGGTATCAAAAGGGAATGAATAAAATTAAAAATAGATTATAGTTGATTAATATGCAATTTAGAGTTGGTTTGTTTAAGTACATGTAAACTGATGGTTCGGCAAAAGAGTCCGATAGAATAAGTGCCGACCTTAAAAATAAGTATAGGGGACGATTTACTGCTCGACTAAACTCTTCAATTCGGTGTCTCAGTATAGGTGCAGCCCAATGGCTGAAAGAAGTAAAAAGAAAAAAAGATTTAAAAAAATACAATGCTCTCAAGAAATGCATGAACTCAACATCTGTCTCTCCATCTTGCCGAGACCTTAGCAATACACTGAGAGGTTAGGTTTTTGGAAACAGGCCGTCTAGAATCAAAGAAAGTGACTGCAAAAGTACGTGTTAACAACATCTATATATATATATATAAATATATATATATATATATATATCTGCCAAATGCAATGGTCATTTATTCACATTGTTTTGAATTGACCCTGCATTATATTGTAGCTCCGAGATGTTGATTTTTAGAATGACATTGTAGGGTAGGTATGAGACGTTGGATCTGTTTGGTTTAAAGATAAATCAGAGTATTTGGGCCTGGTATGGTCGGCTTATATACCAAAGGGTTAAGTCAAAGGCATATAGAAATATTATAGAGCCAGTGATTCTGTACGGAGCCAGATGCTTACCCAGTGGTGAGCCTCCGCTTATACAAGTTAGTATAAGCGAGCTCTGTATTACATGGAAATGTACATTCTTCATTGGACCCTCAACTTCATCGGATTTGATTGTCACGAACCAAGACATACGAGAAAGATACAAGTCGCCTTGACCCCTGACGAGACGCTGGATACCCGAATTATAATTGTACGGCAACGTACTCGGAGTGATAACAAATCTATGATGAACTGCACTCCAGTCGAACTCCATAAGTATGTGGCCGTATGAAACCAGAGGATACCATGTATCGCGTAGACTTGCAGATAAAATGCAAACGAGCAGTCACACAGCATTGTGTGTGTGTGTAGAAACTGCATGAAATCTTCAACAGCATAATCTAGAAGCTGTGTGCATAATTACTGATGATATACTCAAGGCCTACATAATTGCCCTCAGTAGTACAGTGAAAGTATGCACTACTACTACTGCTAATAATAATGATAATGGTTTTGAATTTTGCCACAAGAGCAGCAATTTGGAGGTGGGGATGAGACGACCACATCGGCCCCAATGTTCAAATGGTACTTATTTTATCGACCTCGAAAGGATGAAAGGCAAAGTTGACCTCAGCGGAATTTGGACTCAGAACGTAGCGATGGACGAAACGTCGCTAAGCATTTTACCCGGGGTGCTAACGGTTCTGCCAGCTCGCCGCTTAATGGTTCCCTTCTCGAGTCACACTGACTCATAAGGGCCGGTTTCCCGGTTTCATGGCATATATATTTCCCACCTGGATGGGACGTTGGTCCATCTCAGGATCACTCAATTTTGCCAGATGAGTGGACTGGAGCAATGTGAAATGATGTGTTTTGCTTAAAACCACAACGCGTCGCCCGGTCCAGGAATCGAAACCACAATCTTAGGATCATGAGTCCAACACCCTAACCACTAAGCCACGCGCCTTCACACACACTACTACTACTACTACTACTACTACTACTACTACTACTACTACTACTACTACTACTACTAATACTAATACTACTACTAATAATAATAATAATAATAAACTTATAATTTGCGCAAAGAGACCCTGTGAGATGGCTGATAACAGATTGTTATCCGCTCTCACAGAATTAACAAGAACTAGTAAGACCGAGCGCTCTGAGAAGTAAAATAATGAAGATGATGATGATGATGAATAATTATTTAAATAAGTGAATAATGCCTTCTTTGTTAACCACGAGGGTTGAAATGATCGAGGACAGCACAGTACGATTGCATAAAAAAATATGTAAACAAGGAAAATAGTCAAAACAAAAGGCGCAGAAGTGGCTGTGTGGTAAGTAGCTTGCTTACCAACCACATGGTTCCGGGTTCAGTCCCACTGCGTGGCACCTTGGGAACGTGTCTTCTACTATGGCCTCGAGCCGACCAAAGCCTTGTGAGTGAATTTGGTAGACGGAAACTGAAAGAAGCCCGTCGTATATATGTATATGTATATATATACATGTGTCTGTGTTTGTGTATCTGTGTTTGTCCCCCCAACATCGCTTGAGAACCGATGTTGGTGTGTTTAAGTCCCCGTAACTTAGCGGTTCGGCAAAATAGACCGGTAGAATAAGTACTAGGCTTACAAAAAATAAGTCCCGGGGTCGATTCGCTCGACTAAAGGTGGTGCTCCAGCATGGCCGCAGTCAAATGACTGAAGCAAGTAAAAGAGTAAAAAGAGTAAAGAGTAAAACATTCAAACAAAGAAAAATTCCCCGGAAGCAGTGTGGCTACATATCAAAATCTCACCCTGACTACTAAGGTAAATGTCCTCTCTCAGTTGTCCCTCTGCATTACACAGGCGCAGCCCTATTCACTCGGACCGTGCTTGTCACTCTCATTTGCCTTTCAAAAAAATTTGCTGGTAAGGAACACTTCTCTCTCCTCCCCCATTTTTATTTTCAAGTGAAATTTGAACAAATCGACGACAGCTTGTGCAGTAGATTCACCATTTCAATACGGTCTAACACAACCTTTTTCGCTACCAGACAGATAAAAACTGCTTGCCCTTCACTGCCAAAGGAAATGGGGAGAGGCAAAGGAAGGCGGCAGGAAGATCTCCACATCGGGCTCAGCTGGTAGTCTGATCTGTCCTACACGTGACAGTACTTGTCCGATATAAAACCACAAATCAGTAATGCTTCGGCAAAAGACGAGTGCATTAACAACGGTTTCTTTACCCTATGCGAGTCTCAGAAAGACTCGGTGAGTAGTACTGTCATATTTGTAGAATTTAACTTGATCCTGGCCCAAAAGTTACCCACAATAGACCAGCCAGTTGAATTTCATCAACGTCTAGAGTTTTCCCGAGAACGCTTTTGCTCTCCACTGAACCTTTATAAAATGTAAATGTGAAACTCCCATCGCCCGAATCGCCCAACAGGCAGAGGCCAATAATAATAATACTAAAGTAATTCTTTCTAATTTGTGTGTGATTTTGCCAGCTTGCTGTCCTATACGCCCTATATTAATAATAGTAAGGGTTTCTGATTTAGGTACAAGGTCAACAATTTTGAGGGGAGGGGTTAGAACCTAAGTAATTTGACTGGTACTTTATTTTATCGACCTTGAAAGGATGAAAGGCAAAGTTAACCTTGGCGGAATTCGAAATCAGAGCATAAAAAGCCCGGAAGAAATACTACAAATTATTTTTTTTCGATAATCTAACGATTCTGCCAGTTCAATGATAACAAGAGTTTCTTTTATTAGCCATAAGGTTCCTGTATTTTTTTGTCGCCTTTCAAAGCCTATCCAGGCTCATGGGCTCGGTTTCCCAGTTTCTATGGCGTATGTGTTCCCCCCAGCTGGACGGGACGCCAGTCCATCGCTGCGTTACTCAAGAAACAGGAAGAAAGAGTGAGAGAAAGTTGGGGCGAGAGAAGAACAACAGGGCTTGCCACCACCCGCTGCCGGAGCCTCGTGGAGCTTAGGTGTTTTCGCTCAATAAACACTCACAACGCCCGGTCTGGGAATCGAAACCGCGATCCTCCGACCGCAAGTCCGTTGCCCTAACCACTGGGCCATTGCGCCTCCACAAGGCTCGTGTATACAGTACAATAAACGTTATATACATAGAGATTATAACAGACATGGGGCTGGACAAACAAGGTTATATTAAAACGTGGTGCGGGTGAGGATGTTATAAAATGATTTGATTAAAATTCACCAAAGCACGAAATATATATGGCTTTATAAACACACTAATTAAAACAGCGTATCAGAGAGACCCCCTTCGGTCACGAATGACCATGGGATTGCACCTAGAAAGTTACCCTCCGAGGCACAAGTCAAGGCAAAGTTGTTTATGGAAGACCAGTAGTCGCCCATGCATACCAACCTCCCCTCTTCACGCCACCGATGTCACCCAAGGGAAAGGCAAAGGCTGATACAGTTTGGCACCAGTGACATCGCAACTCATTCCTACAGTTGAATGTACTGGAGCAACGTGAAATAAAGTGTCTTGCTCAAGAACACAACATGCAGACCGGTTCGGGATTCGAACTCACACCCTCACGGTCGTAAGTTGGACGCTCTAACCACTAAGCCTTCACAAAAAGCAACACATAATATTATGATATAAAACACATTAAACAGGATCAGATTCGGATACAAATGCCACGGTAGGACAATCAACTGTCATTGTTTTATATATGTGTGACTTATCCTTCCATCACTTATTGTATTGTGTTAGATGGTGTAAGAAAATTCTAACCTACTCGGATTCAAACTCTTTTAAACGTTCATAGCTGGTGAACGTTGTAGCAATAATCCATCTTTTACATGTTTGCATCTATCCCCTGCTATTCAAACCTTTTGCTCGAAAAAGTCGCCAACAAATTTGAAACTTGCACTGCAATATGCGTTCCTTGGCTCTACTATCCAGTCTCATTACTGTGAACCCTTCGATGTTGTATAGAAGTGGGTTGTCTCCTTACACAGTTTTCGTTCCCTCTTGTTAGAATTCTCTATTCTTTTATGAACTCTCTTCTCCAAACCTGTCACCGATTGTCTTCTTCGCCTTCCTTTACCCATCATTTCTCTTGCTCTTCAGACATAAAATATTCAACTGACTCTTGGCACCACAATTATGATAACAGTGTTTTCTTTCCTGCGCCGCCATCTTCATGCTTTTCGTTTCTGCTCTTCTGGAAAGACTGAAGCTAAGGCTTTCGCCAAGGCTACCAAACTGCCTGTCCTTCCCGGTTAAAAGAAGTCGGCAGGGCGATCTTTAAATAGGATCCGCTGATATTCAGATCCGTCCTACATGTGACTGTAGGTGTTCTAGAGAGAACTGTAAGTCAGCTATGCTCTGGCTCCGGACGAGTGCGTGTAGAACAGTCTCGTCGCCTCCGCACCTCGAGCAAGGCCGGCTGACAGCGCTTCCATGCTTGTAGAGTTTATCTCAAACCGGCAATGCCTCCCAGTAGCACTTCCAGGCTGGAAGGCAACGCTTTTTGGAAATTATTCATGGACCCGGCCCGAAAGCCTCCGCAAACAGATCAGCCAGTTCATTCTCATCGATGCCCAGAGTCTCCCCAAGAACGTCATCGCTCCTGTCCGCTACCAAATCTTTATAGAATGGCAAAGCGGAACTTCCACTCACAGCATTGCCCGACTTGCAGAGAGTTTTGAGCGCCTCGGTGCTGTAGGTGCCAAGCGCCCTGCTTCAGTTTACATTTAACTCAGGCCTGCAACTCAGTCAAATTGACGAGCTACTGAAAAGCAAATCTGACAATCAGCGACCACATCTGTTCACCGTCAAGGAAATGCTAGAGATGTAGCCTCAGCACGTGTCTGTGTATCATCAGCTAAAGGATATCCAGACTTCTGCTCAATGCGTGTTGGTAGCAAATTGAGCGCCCGTCCAGTGGAACACGTCCCTTCCAGAAAAAGCGGAAGAGTAGGCGTTTCAGTCTGATCAGACGTGAACTGGGGCAAGGCACAATGGTTAGGCAGGAGTGTATGATGGTGGCGATATATGCGTTCGTCACCTTGCCCGAACTTTCAAAGAAAGCTCTGTCTTTCGGCCCATTTCTGGGTAAGATTGGTTAGCTTGCTGGTCACCTCGCCCCAGTTCTTCACTTGGATGTTTGAACCAAAACATACTCCGAGCAATTTAAACAGTTCGCAAGTCCAGCATCCCACGACGCTGGTGGACGGCAATATTCTGTATCCTGAGATTCAGGCTCTTCCAAATCAACACAGTATTTCCACCTCTCAATCTCGGTCGACTTGGAGATGAATAAATCTCGTATCCACTGGGAATGGGCATGAAAACTTGTGAATCGGAAACTCTGGTCCTGTTGATGGTCATCTCATTTATATCTGGTAACCTGAGCTTATTGAGCAAGCGGCCCTGCTTCCAAGCCGACCCCCAGGTCACGTGTATTTATACTGCCTATTCTGTGCACGGGTATGATGGACAAGAGAGAAGTGGATGAGAAATGACCACCTACCCTATTCATGTGGAGGGGGAAATGTTTCGTTTCTCCGGTTGATTGTGGGTATTTCCACCACCAGTTCCTAGTACATAAAAGCTCCTTTCGGGTGTCTGACCTGGAGGGTGCTGACTGTCTAAACGAGAACATAAAAAGGACAAAACAAAGTCTTCAGTGTGAGTATGTGGTTTGTGAGGTCGACCGCGTTCCCCGTTTCATTTTTTTGTAAATCACTTTCTCATTTAATTGTATATAATTTAATTGTTTGCCTATTCATACGTTCCGTCCCATTCGATCCCCTGACCCCAATGTTTGTTTTGTCTGTCCTCGTATCGCCCCCTCTTTTTCTCAACCTCATGGTTAATAAAGAAATTGACTGTATTTTGTGATATTTTTATGGGAGATAGAATATTTCTCTTGTCACCGTTATATAGTTATTGTTGGTAATGCTAGTATTTTCATGTATGTAGTTCATTGGTTCTTTATTGCTTATGTTTATTGTGTTGTAGTTAATGATACCTTTTTCTTTTTCTTTTCTTTTTTTAGTTTTGTTCATGCGGGAATTGTCACATGGGTGAATTGGTTTGTGCTTGTAATGATGGTATCTGTAATAGTGGTGGATATAGTGATGGAAGTTTGACTGCTGACAGTACGAGTATAGCTGTTGTTGGGGGTGGTATTTAAGCATTGTTTCTCAAAGGCATATCCCACATCTGTTCATATCTGTCAGTTTTTTTTTTATGTGTTTACTCTTTTATTCTTTTACTTGTTTCAGTCATTTGACTGTGGCCATGCTGGAGCACCGCCTTTAGTCGAATCAAATCGACCACAGGACTTATTCTTTGGAAGCCTAGTACTTATTCTATCGGTCTCTTTTGCCTACCCGCTAAGTTACGGGAACGTAAACACACCAGCATCGGTTGTCAAGCGATGGTGGGGGGACAAACACAGACACACAAACACACACACATACATATATATATATATATATATATATATATATATATATACATATACATATATACGACGGGCTTCTTTCAGTTTCCGTCTACCAAATCCACTCACAAGGCTTTGGTCGGCCCGAGGCTATAGTAGAAGACACTTGCCCAAGGTGCCACGCAGTGGGACTGAACTCGAGACCATGTGGTTGGTAAGCAAGCTACTTACCACACAGCCACGCCTGCGCCCGTGTTGGTGTATTTTCCTTCTTTTTCTTTTTTGTCTTGGTAATGTTTTGTCATTTCGGCTTCTCACTGTCCCCTTCATTGTATGACTTGTTCGTGTGATTCCAAGAGGGGAAGGGAGTGCCTTATGGGGTAAATTTTTTTTTAGTTGTTGTTGTTGTTTTGTTGTTTAAGGAGTTTCAGTTGCTGACGGTGATGTGGTCCTTTTTGCGGGCGGTGTCTGCCTTGTTGCCTCCACTCTTTGTGCTATTATTACAGTTGCTAATGCAACTACTGCTTCCTGTCTTGTGGTGGGTGCTACAATCACTGGTGATGCGGCTGCATACTGTTGTTGTGATTACTGCTTTTTTTTTGGTGGTGTTGGATTTGTGGTGTTGGCAGGAGTGAAAACTTCCTTTCGGCTGTTATTATTCATCGTTGTTGTTGGGGCAGAAGGCTTCGAGGTGGTTGGAGTTCCCATAATGTAGCATCACCGCCTTCTGCTTTCCGTTGCTACTCTCCTGGTATCTCTATCAGGCCGAGGGTTTTATCAAATGTCTCAGGTATACTCAGGTATTACTTGAATTAATATTTCCGACGCAATTCTCTTTCCGAAATCTTTTTATTTCGAGAAGTGTGGTGGGGGTCTTTTAACGCCACACATTTCACCACTCACCAAATATCTATTTCTGGTGGTATATATGAGGTTGTAGTGGCGCGAAATTATGGCCGCCATTAAGGAAGTACAATCTACGCATGCGCAAGGGACTTGCCTTCCCGGAGACCCTTGAGTGCGCATGTGTAGTAAAACCAGTACTTAAAGCGCTTCGCGTGTTTTGTAAGCCTCTTTAGCGCAATACTTTCGACGTGACAACTACTTGCTCCTTTGGCATGCCTAAACGAAGCTCTTAATATCCAGATGCTGATTACAAGTTAACCACCGGCTGTCAGGCTGAATGACACAGGATTTGTAAAACCATGCATCATTCTATCAAGGCTCGAAATATTGGTGGGAGGAGCCAGTCGATTAAATCGACTTCAGTATGCAACTGGTACTTAATTTATCGACCCCGAAAGGATGAAAGGCAAAGTCGACCTCGGCGGAATTTGAACTCAGAACATAAACCCAGACGAAATACCGCTAAGCATTTCGCCCGGTGTGCTTAACGTTCCTTTTTTCTTTACTGCCCACAAGGGGCTACACATAGAGGGGACAAACAAGGACAGACAAACAAGGACAGACAAACAAGGAGAGACAAACGGATTAAGCCGATTATATCAACCCCAGTGCGTAACTGGTACTTATTTAATCAACCCCGAAAGGATGAAAGGCAAAATCGACCTCGGTGGAATTTGAACTCAGAACATAGCGGCAGACGAAATACCGCTGAGCATTTCGCCCGGCGTGCTAACGTTTCTGCCAGCTCGCCGCCTTTAAAACTAAATATTCTTTTCTACTCTAGGCAGATATGGATGAAAGGCAAAGTCGATCTCGGCGGAATTGGAACTCAGAACATAAAGACAGACGAAATACCGCTAAATATTTCTCCCGGCGTGCTAATGTTTTATTAATTTACCTATACGGTTGTACGTTCGTGGCCACCAACGATATTATTTTTAGAAATATTATCGTTCTTATATTGATTTATATATATATATATATATATATGTGTGTGTGTGTGTGTGTGTGTGTGTGTGTGTGTGTGTGTGTGTGTGTGTGTTTACACATATGCATGTATCATACGTACGTGCATACATACATACATACATACATACATATACACAAACATGATTTGTCTTTCTGTCTATCTATCTATCTATCTATCTATCTATCTATCTATCTATCTATCTGTCTGTCTGTCTGTCTGTCTGTCTATCTATCTATCTATCTATCTCTATGGACAGACGGTAGACGTGTCGGCTCCGTAAGTTTTGCATTTTTCATGTTTTAAAAAGTTTGTTTCTAAAGTTTATTTTATATAGAAAGTTGTATAACAACTTATAGACTCTCTGGTGCAAGTTTTTTGCGACGGAAATTTGCCCTGTGTGGCACATTTCCAGGATTTAAAAATCAATTTCGGCTTTCTAGCCATTTTTTTTTGAGACGATGGCGTCTTGTGGCCATGAAAATTTTCGTGAAACGAACGCTGAATTTTGCAGTGTTTCGTTCGAAAAAGAATTTCCTAGTCTTCCTTCCTCACAGTTAAACGAGAGAATGGAGAAAAAGAAAAACTCTGCTGCTACAGCAGTCTTGCCTGCCACCGTCACCAGTGAAAACAATAACAACAAAAACAACAATAACAACAAGGACACAAATGTCCTTGCTAACAAAACCACTGTCCTCACCACTGATACCACCACTACCGCTACCACCACCACAACAAACACGAACTTTGCCGAGGCTTTGAAGCCTAGAAAAAGAATTTTGAATATATCGAAAGAGAAATTACTCGCATGCAAAAGCATGCTAAGTAAAAAGGACGTTACAGTCCATCTTCAAACACCCGCGGACTTTAAAATAAACATAGATAAAAAACTATCATCTACAGAACCATTAATTTAAAGACAAAGACACTGGAAAAATTCACTCAAGAAAAGGTTGAAAGGTGCTTAAAGCCGATTTGGTCTTACAAAACTTACATAACGAGAGGAATGAAATTCGGAACAATAGAGGTAAGACTAGACAGCGAGCAGCGAGCCAAGGACCTCTCCACTAAGTCATTACAACATGAGAACCTGCTCATGATCCCTACGTACCTTGGTCGTAGGGTTACGAAAATAAAGATTTCGAATGTGCCTCCTGAAATTGAGGAAGAATGGCTCGTATCTGCCATATGTCTCGGCATAGAGGAGGAGATAAACATATTAGAAGCATCTGCCGTGTACAATGAAAACTGGATTGGCCAGGAATTTCAACTCCTGGTACAAATTGATCCAGCAAACTACGAGAAAATTCCACATAGAATCTAATTAACTGAGGATTCAAGTTTTCATGTTTTCGTCGAAGGCAGAAGGCCAGTTTGCTACTTTTGTAGTAGCAAAACTCACCTTCAAAAAACATGCCCAGTAGCCCAGAAGAAAAGGCAACAACAACAACGGCAACAATACCAAGAAAAACAACAACAACAACAACCACAAGAAAACCAAAAGCACAAGAAAAAAACAGCATTACTGCCTACACCGCCATATGCACAACTGGTCAAGCAGTTGTACAACGAAATGGAGAAACGCCAGCAGCCAGCAACCCAGCCGAACCAAACAACAACACCACCAGTACCACCAAGAACAGAATCAGCACCATCACCACCAACAACAACAACAACCCCACAAGAAGAAGGGAACACGAAAAAGACTCCCACCCCACCCCCAAAAACCAAAACACCACATCCCAACTGTCACGAAACAGCACCAACACCACCAACAACAAAATCAACCCACACAAAAATAGACCCCAACACCCTTCCCCTCCCACCCTCCGATTCCTCCGACATGTCGTCAGATGAAGATGACACAGAGGCTTGGCAAGTGGCCACGGGGGGAAGAAGAAAAAGAGGAAAAAAATGAACGGAAAAACAAACAAACAAAGCGGGGAGGTTTACCAGCCCCGAAACCAACACATCCACAGAAAACAAAAACACCAACACAAACGCACCAACACAGAACCCCACAACAAGTTTGACAGCGATAAACACAAACAATCCAGACCTAATGAAATTCATTAGGTCAAACACTAACATAACAGAAAATGACACGAAAACAAGCAATCACCCACGCACAACACCACCACAACACATCAAAATCATACACGTAACACGTAGCACATACAATAAACTGAAATCTCTCTACCCGGATATAGTAGAGAGATTCCAGTAATAGTCATCAAAAAAACTGTACAAAAACCTTCTGAGAGAAGGCTGTGAGGCAAAGAACCAAGAACTTTCGGACAGTAAGTAACTCTCTCTCTCTCTCTCTCCTTTCGTGTGTAAAAAACAAATTTTGATAGAATCATGGTGAAGATTGGCTGTGTGAATGTGCGTGGCTTGGGGTCCCCTTGGAAACAAGGGTACCTCTTAAATGACATCAAGTCACACAATTTGGATATCATAGCCATTAGTGAGACCAGACTCCATGAACCGCGGGCCCTAAAGTCCATGTTTGGCGGACAGTTTAACATTTATTTTTCTCCCTGTCTGCCGAGGATGGGCGGTAGTGGCACGGCGGGTCTTTTTCGCAAGAGTCTGGATCTCCAAGTAAAGACGATATTTACGGACCCGGAGGGTAGACTGGTTGTCCTAGATGTGGACGGCAGCGATGGAGGCGCTTTTCGGTTGCTGGCAGTTTATGTGCCTCCTTTAACAGGTCGGTCGGACTTCTTTCGACGTCTAGAAGTATTCCTGGGAACGTCTCGTCCCTTAATTTTAGTGGGAGATTGGAATGCTACCTTGGACACGCATCTAGACTACGTGGGGAGTGACAAAACTAGAAGGGGATGCAAAGGCCTCAGAGACCTGCTCAGACGCTTCCAGTTGTCTGACAGGTACCGACTCGACCACCCAAATGTGCCAACGTGGACTTGGAGCAACCGCATTGGGTCGTCGAGATCGTATCTAGATAGGATAGTGTGTAGGACAAGAGATAGAGATAGTTTAGGTGTCCACAGTTCCATATAGTCAGCTACACGGATCACAAACTTGTGACGTGTACGCTAGACTTAGATAAGGCACATAGGCAGGGTCCCGGTTACTGGAAACTAAACGCGTCTTTCCCGTCGAGACAGGTTTTCAGAGACCGGATTAGCACGTTAGTAAAGAGGGCTTTGACGGGAGCCATCGTCAACAACAAATGGTGGTTTGCCCTCAAGAGAGCAGTAAGGGCGGAAGCAATAAGGTATAGCAGGGCACTAGCTGTAGAGAGGAACAGAGTAGAGGGGGAGCTAGTGATAAAGTTAGAAGAGGCATTGCGAAGTGGCATCGCATCCGACGTTTTAGCGGCGAGGTTGGCCCTCGACCAACAATTCAATGCTAGACACAAAGGGTGTGCTGTCAGGGCAAGGATGCGTGCTCTGAGGAATGAAGGTGTTGGAGCCGCACGAGAGGCCCGGGTGGCGGAGGCGCAGCGGGGTAACAGAGCCACCATCCGGTCTCTGGTAGACGAACAGGGGCGCGAATTGCTCGAGCCGAGCAAGATGTGCGAGGCGTTTCAGCGGCATTTTGCCCGACTATTCGGGAGGAGTGGCGAGCGAGAAGGCAGAGTGGACTTTAGTGCCTACCTGCACAGCTTGCCACGACTCTCGGCAAGAGAGGCGGAGTGCTGCGAAGAGGTCATCACGGCGGAGGAGGTGAGAGACGCGATGGCGGGTTGCTCGACGGACAAATCTCCGGGTTTGGATGGTCTGCCCTACGAGCTTTACAACTGTATGCCAGACTTGTTTGGAGACGTCTTGGCGGCCGTGTACTGCAACTGGCAACAGAACGGGAGCATTCCCGGTTTTGTGAGCCGAGGAGCGGTAACGCTGCTGAAGAAAGATCCAAACAAGGAGGACGCCATAGATAACTTTAGGCCCATCACTCTGCTCAATGCAGACTTGAAAATTTTGGCCAAGGTGTTACCCAAGCGGTTGGCGCTTGTCATCGAGAAACTGGTCGGCACGGAGCAGACGTGCGCCGTGCCGGGCCGGAGCATCCATGACAACCTCCATCTGATGCGCTACATCATAGAGAGGGTAATTAAGGAACCTGGCATGGGTGGGGCCCTGATCAATTTGGATCAATCCAAAGCTTTCGATAGGGTAGACCATCGATACTTGGAGGCCGTCCTCAAAGCGGCCGGCTTCGGTCCCGTTTTCCGCGGCTGGATGGCTGCCTTGTACACAGGCATCCGTTCGGTTGTTCGCGTCAATGGACGTCTATCGGGACCCTTCGACATTGCACGTTCGGTTCATCAGGGATGCCCCCTGTCGCCGCTCCTGTACGTATTGACTCTCGAGCCACTACTGCGGAAGCTGGCGACGCTGAGGGGCATCCCGCGAGAACTGGGGTGCGGGACGAGCGTGTCGGCATACGCGGACAACGTCACCGTCATAGCGTCTAGCCACGAGCACATCGAGCTTGTCGGCGAGACGCTGAAAGACTACGAAGCGGTGACGGGAGCGAAAATCAACCGGGATAAGTCGGTGGGTTTGCTGCTCGGCACCTGGAGAAGCAAGCCCATACCGTCCGGCAGCGCCTCAGTAGTGGGACGCTGGACGGACGGTCCGGTCAAGTTGCTCGGAGTCTGGTTCGGTCCGGACCTGCAAACGGAGAAGAACTGGGACGAGATAACGAGTAGGGTGGCCACTCTCTGCCGGCAATGGTCCGAGACGAAGCTGTCCCTAAAAGGTCGGGCGGAGGTGGCGAACGCGTACATCGCGTCCGTCATCGAATATCGCCTGACCGTCGTGCCTTGTCCCGATCGCGCCATCACCGAAATGGAGCGCATCCTCTTCTGCTTTTTGTGGAAAGGAAGCGTTCCGATGGTGAGGCGATCCGTTTGTTGCCAACACCCGCTGAAAGGAGGGCTGGGCATTCCGTGGTTGATGATGCGCAGACATGCGCTGAGACTGCGACATCTCCGGCTCTACGTAGACGACGGTGAGCAGGTGTGGTCGCCGTTTGTACGACGCGCTTTCCCGCAGCTCGTCTCCATGACCGAGCTGCAGTCGTGGATCAAAAAGAGGCCGAGGAATGGCGAATGGCACCGTGAGTGTCGCGTTGCTCTGCAACAACTTTGCCGTCCCGGGTCGACCTTGAGCGGCTGCATCACAACGAAGCCATTCTATACGGGATTAGTGGAGGGCAGGTACGACGACGATCTCGGGGCGAACCTGGGCGTCGACGAGGAATACCTGACCCGCCTGTTCAGGACGACTTTCGGGCCGGGACCTATGGACAACTTCCAGAGATCCCTGGCCTGGCGGGGCTATCGAGAAGCGCTACCCGTTCGGGATAAGCTCTATAGACACGGCTCGCGAAATGCGGGGCCGACCTGCCCGAGATGCGGTCAGAGCGACGAAACCGTTCTGCACGCACTCGTGCAGTGTCCAACCATTTCGGAGCTGTGGGCTTATGTCGAACGACTGCTGTCGCGTGTGGGACGAGTCGGTTTATCAACCGAGTCTATCGTCAATATCGTCACGCCTCCTTCCTTTAAACGGGAAGGAAGAGCTGTATTTATCGTACTTGTGGCTATGGCGAAAGAATGCATCTGGTGGACGCATCTGAAAGGATTAGAGACAAACACTTTCCTCTCTGGTCAATCTCTCATCAACTTTTTCAAGTATCACTTGAAAAGGAAGGTGAGAGTAGAGAGGCAAGTGTTGTCTAGCAAATGTTTCGAAAAAAGATGGATACATGTAGCAAGAATGGCACGTATGACCGACGAAGCCACCTTGACCATGATTCTATAAAACGTTTTAAAATTTTGTAAACAGAGAGTTACTTACGTTTCTTGCATAAATAAAATAAATTTTATTTAACAAATTGTGACACTAAGGACCGAGGTTACCGTGGTCTTTTCGTAGGGTTTTCTTTCCACGGATAACCTCCCCATTTATTGGGAAATTTTTGTAATTTTTTTTTTTTTTTTTGTACATACCCCAAACGTTTTCTCGATGCCTTTTCATCGTTATCCCCATTTTAATTTTTTACTTTATTTTCGTCCCCGTCGAAAAGAAAAACTCTACATTTGTATTTTGTCCCCTCTATGTTGAGCCCTGTGTGGCTAATAAAGAAATCTATCTATCTATCTATCTATCTATCTATCTATCTATCTATCTATCTATCTATCTGTCTATCTGTTTGTCTATCTATCTATCTATCTATCTATCTATCTATCTATCTATCTATCTATCTGTCTATCTGTCTGTCTATCTATCTATCTATCTATCTATCTATCTATCTATCTATCTATCTATCTATCTATCTGTCTGTCTGTCTGTCTGTCTGTCTATCTGTCTGTCTATCTATCTATCTATCGTATTACATAAGTTACAAGTTACAATAATCAGAATTGTTCTGTTCTCAGTAATGCTGGGTTTCTCTTCTTTTATCACCTCCGCCTTAACGAAGGCGGAGGTATTAATTTCAGTCGTGTTTGTTTGTTTGTTTGTTTGTCTGTGGACAAGATATCTCAATAACCACTGGATGAATTCGGATGAAACTTTCAGGAATGTTTGACCACGTGACTGGCACAAACTGATTAGGTTTGGGGATCGATCCGGTACTGGACAAGGATTCTGGATTATTTTTTTACTGTTTTGAGAGCCGTCAGATTCATTTTTAGCATTCTCGTTTGTGAAAGCAGTCGAATTTATTTCAGATATTCTCATTTTAAAAATCCTCTCCGGCTAATCGTTGAGAGGACGTTGGTGTTACTTTGGCGGAGGTTTGCGCTCTCTGAATGCTCTTGTTTCTATTTATAACTTTATTTTCTAACACTAAAAAACATTTATCTCACGTTACTCTCACTTCTTCTCGCTAATCTGTCCTTTTCTCATCACCCAGTTTTCTTTTCCTTCTTTTCTCTTTTCTTATCTTTCTCTTCTTTTCCCCTACCTCTTCTTCCTCTCATACGTTCTCTTCTGCTTTATTTTTCTTTACTTCTTCCTATCAAATTATTCTTATTAAAGTGTTCTTCTGTCTGACAATTATACAAAGCAGACAACAATATTTTTTGTCTCATAAACACACACACACACACACACACACACACACACACACACACACACACACACACACACACACACACACACACACAGATATCTACACGCAAACACACAGAGAGATAAATTTGACGAGCTTCCATACAGATTTCGAGATGGACGGCAGTAGTGTTATATGGACTGTTAGATTTGTTGTTCGTCTGAGGTCCTGTGTTTCAATGTAATTCGTCTGAGGTCCTGTGTTTCAATGTAGTTCGTCTGAGGTCCCTGTTTTCGTTGTTGTTTTGAATGACTGTGGAAGTCGAATGTTATTGATACATATGGCGAGGACATGATTCTTGTTTATTAATAACGAACATTCGGTGAGTGCGTTCTTTGTATATAATTAAATAATAAATGTAATAACTAAATTGTACAACTCGTTGTCCTTTCTCTGCGAGTCTCCCGAGAGGAATACAACATCTAGTAAGAAAGATGAGAATGCAAGGAACCGAGTTGACACGAGTCGGTCTGGGCATAGAAGAACAGAAAAGATTACCAAAAAGAAATCAACCGGCGGCTTAGTTCACTAACCCGAACCCTGAAAATAGTACTCTTTTTACTCTTTACCTCTTTTACTTGTTTCAGTCATTTGACTGCGGCCATGCTGGAGCACCGCCTTTAGTCGAGCAAAGCGACCCCAGGACTTATTCTTTGGAAACAGCCTAGTACTTATTCTTTGGAAACCGCCTAGTACTTATTCTATCGGTCTCTTTTGCCAAACCGCTAAGTTACGGGGACGTAAACACACCAGCATCGGTTGTCAAGCGATGTTGGAGGGGACAAACACAGACACACAAACATATACAAACACATACATATATATATACATATTTACGACGGGCTTCTTTCAGTTTCCGTCTACCAAATCCACTCACAAGGCTTTGGTTGGCCCGAGGCTATAGTAGAAGACACCTGCCCAAGGTGCCATGCAGTGGGAATGAACCCGGAACCATATGGTTGGTAAGCAAGCTACTTACCACACAGTCACTCCTGCGCCTAGTGTGAATATAACATCTAAATTTTTAACTCATATCATTCGACATTCATATCCATAAATTCATTCGTTTATAATCTTGTGTTAGAGTGTGTCTGACCCCTATATGTCATAGTCTGTCCTTGTTTGTCCCCTCTATGTATCCTTTTTATGAGGAATAAAAAAAATATTGTGCATACAGATTCCGTCTTACCAGATTCAATCATAAGGCGTTAGCCGATCCCGGGACTTCAGGTACCACGCAGTGTCACTAAACTTCTTAACCACAGCGATACCCACGCATATAAACTGGGTTTTATTTATTTATTTATTTATTTATGGGTTTCAGCCAAGTGGCTGTGGTCATGCTGGAGCTGGCAAAAAAAAAACAAAAAAAAAACAGTCCTTTAGTTTTTTTTAAGCGAAAATAAGACACAAGTTTTAAACACGAAACGATTTATTCAATCAATCATATAATTACCGCATCTTATTTTCACCGGATCATGTACACCCGTTCACTCGGATCATGTACACCTTTTTCATCCACTTTTCAGGTAATTTGCTGGAAACAGCACTTCCCTTTTTTAAGTAAAACTTAAAAAAGTTAATGGGGTCTTGACCAAAGAGGGAGGTGTCTATCTTCAACCCTTTCAATCTCGTCCACTACACGATCTCTAACAGACAGATAAAGATTGCTTCTTCTTTCCAGTCAGAGGAAGGCTGTTGGACGATCTTCAGAACAGACTTAGCTGATACACCTTACATGTGACTGTAACTGTTTGATATAATTCCTCAAGTCAGCAGTGTTCGAGCACTGGACGAGTGCGTGTAAGATCGTTTCGTCGCTTTACGCATATCTCGGACAAGCCCGGAAGACAGCACTTCTACGAATTTAGAGTTTATCTCGAACCGGCAATGTCAGGCCAGATATTTCTGGAAGATATCCCTAGGCTCCAGCCTGAAAGTCATCCATAACATATCAGCTAGTTGATTTTCATCGATGTAAAGAGTTTCTCTGGAAACATCGCCGCATTTGTTGCCACTAATCCTCTATAGCATCCCAATATCATGCTTCAACCTACCTTATTGACCAACTAGTAAATGGCTATGAGCACTTGGCATGAGTCCAGATGGCAACCGTTTGGTCTTGGCTTCACCCAGAGCTACAGCTTCGCAAGCGAGGCGAAACTGTGAAAATATCGATCTGACGAACGGTAATCCCACCTACTCACTATCATTCACTATCAAGGAATTGCTGGAGATATAGCAATCTTAGTGTGTGTTTGTGCGTCATCAACCACTGCATCTCCAGTCGTCCATGACGACAAATAGAGCACAGGAACGCATTCCTTCTACAAAAAGTAGGAAATCAGATGCTCCAATCCAGTCAGACGTGAACTAGAACAAAGCATGACAGCCAAACGGTAATAAATGACTTTATAAACTGGCCCGTAGCATAATTATTTCAAACACAGTATACTTTTCAACTCTAGGCACAAGGCCCGAAATTTTGGGGAAGGGACCCAGTCGATTAGATCGACCGCAGTGCGTAACTGGTACTTAATTTATCGACCCTGAAAGGATGAAAGGCAGAATCGACCTCGGCGGAATTTGGACTCAGAACGTAAAGGCAGACGAAATATCGCAAAGCATTGCGCCCGGCATGCTAACATTTCTTATTTCTTTATTGCCCACAAGGGGCTAAACATAGAGGGGACAAACAAGGACAGACAAAGGGATTAAGACGATTATATCGACCCCAGTTCGTAACTGGTACTTAATTTATTGAGCCTGAAAGGATGAAAGGCAAAGTCGACCTCGGCGGAATTTGAACTCAGAACGTAACGGCAGACGAAATACCGCTTAGCATTTCGCCCAGCGTCCTAACGTTTCTGCCAGCTCGCCGCCTTAGCGCCTTCACAGTATAGTGGACAAAGTCGATGACAACAGGACTTTCGGCTTAGTATCTCTCCCTCCCTCCCCTCTCTCTCTCTCTCTCTCTCTCTCTCTCTCTCTCTCTCTCTCTCTCTCTCTCTCTCTCTCTCACACACACACACACACACACACACACGACGCAGCGAAAGAGAAAATTAAAATGAATATTCGAGAATAATTATTTTCGGATACATCCTAGGGCAGATAAGTGAGTATCTTTTCAACTTCACTCCTGGCTACGTATTATGTGTATGCGTGTGTGTAAAAATATTGTAAGTATGCATGTATGTATGGGTGTGTTGTTCTTGTCAAACCCCAGGTCAACCCTGAGTTACCAGGCCTATGAACAAAGACATTCCATTCATGATCGTACTATCCTTATTTTTTTTTCAGACATACCGTATCTAGGATTACGTTAACCAATATATTCTAATTTTAAGATGGCGGTATGTCTGGGTGAATTTTGACCGAACTATCAAATTATGGCTACCTAAATGTCTAAGTGTGTGTATGTACATGTGTCTGAGTAACGTCAGGGAAGATTGCTAAGCTATTATTGTGATTGTTACTGTCATTGTATTGTATAGAGATTATAACGGTTTATAACGAAAGGGCATGAATCAATATTTTATCTCCCACAATACTTCCTGTAGAATTACTATGCGTCTGTAGGACAATGTGACAATCTGCATTGCCATCGGGAAAGAAAACACGTGTCCAAACGGGTTTTATATTCAAGAGAAAGTACATGGGAAAAATACAAAAATATACTTCCGTATAAACACACGTGTTAGAAATAAGGACAGTAGCCTTTGTATTTTTGTTTTCAATTAGTATATATGCACATAGGAACCTAGCTACATATGAGAATGCACATGCATTGACATGTGTAGATGGAGAGACAGGCACGTTGACTATAAACGTGCTTAACGTTAAACAATAGAAGCTTCCTAAATTGCATTCAAGTGAGGTGGGGTAGTAAACCGGATGAACTTTCAATGGTGTCGTCAAGAAATTACTTTCAGTTGAATTTCAGTTTAAAGAAAGAAATCTTTTTCAAACCTGAACTGATAATGCATTTTTTAAACTTTATATTCGACTAGACAGCTTTATGCCATTGATCAGAATTTACGTAACTATTTATGAGAAATAAATGTTTTTCATTGTTTCATTGGTTTCAGTCTTTGGACTGTCGCCATCCTGGGATTTAGTTCGATCATTTCGATTCCGGTGCTTGCTTCAGTTTCGTACTGATTTTATCGATCTCTCTTTATTGTATGGCTAAGTTAGCTTTTGAAATAAAAGAATGCAACTCGACCGCTCCTTTTACACAGGTTTTCACACACACACGCGCGCGCACACACACACACACACACACACACACACACACACACACACACACATGCACGCACGCACGCACGCATGCATGTATGTATGTATGTATGTATGTATGTATGTGTGTGTATGTATGCATGCATGTATATGTATATGCATGTATGTAACTATATATATATATATATATATATATATATATATATATATATATATATATATATATACATATTCTTTTATTCCTTTGTGTGTTCCAACCCAAAGGTTGTGGCCATGCTGGAGCACCGCCATTTTCATCAACTTCTTTTCAATGGCCATTCTTATGTAGTTGGTTTTCGATGAATAAGAGACTTTGATATTACTGCTCTCATTTGACTTTCTTGCCGTGACAAAAACTCATCTGGGTTCTTGGACGGCAGAAAGTCAAGATACTTTTTGAAAACATCTACTCCTACACCATGTAGATCCTTTAGGTTTTTTTGGAAAGATATTGAACAGATGTGGATCGTCGAAACTCAAGCTATTGCAGTACCTGGTCCTTTGGGCCCTTTGTTACAATGCACAAGTGTCCTGTTCGGAGGTTGGTATAACTTTCAATGTCAAAGTTTGGTGCTAATCCTTCCGGTATCTTCCATATGTATATCACTGCATTTCCTTCTTGTCTTCGCTCCAAGGAGTAGGGTCATAGTTCTTATAGCATCCCCCAGTATCTCAACTGCCTCGTGGAAGCAATCTTCATAATGTAGCACCATTGAATTGCTTCGAATTGCTTGTGGAGTGACTATAATTGCAGGAAGTAGTCCAAACGGCTGAGGGCAAACGTCTTCCATAGGATCAACATAGTTTCATGTTCTGAAAGTTCTCAGATTCAGAATCCAGCCAGCCATTCGCCTGCACCTTACCACTATCTTGATGATACGTACATGAATTGAAGCATCTTTGCTCTTATCAATCCCCAGGTCACATATGGACAATGTGTGTGTAGAGAGAGAGAGAGAGAGAGAGAGAGAGAGAGAGAGAGAGAGAGAGAGAGAGAGAGAGAGAGAGAGAGAGAGAGAGTGAGTGAGTGAGAGAGATGGGGAGAGAATGCTGTTTTTACCTAACAAGGTCTAACTGTTATTAAAGGAAACCCTGTTTACTCACTGCTATTGCCAGTAATATAGCTCAAATGTTTCCAAAGACTCTCATCAGACATAGTTATTGATGAGTCATCTAGAAAAAGGGTTAAACTGTTGGTCTGCTGAGATCAAGGTGTAGGTTCAATTCTCATTCGAAGGGATTCTACTTTTTAACTTAACGCCACTAATAGCTTATGTTTAACTTTTAAGGAACCTGGTGCATGTATTCCTCACTGTTCCTGGAAAGATCTAACACCTCCTTGATTTTGGCCCCCGGCTTGACTTGGTGTCGCAGACCGAGCAGTTGGCGCCATTTTCAACATCACCCTATAGATAATAATCCATTGAATTACAATCGGAGGGATTAGGAGGCTGGTGAAGTCGGAGAAAACTCTCCGACAACAATTTCTGACTCTTTGGTAAGGAGTGGTAAGGAGCCGCATCCTGCCGCCACACATATGGCCTTCCAGCAGCAACCCTCTCCAGCGAGGGTTTAACCACAGTCTCCAACAGCTTCACATAACCGTCTGAAATGAGCCCTGTTAAGGCTCTGTTCAAAAGTTTGGGGCGACATGACGTCACTCTTACTGGAGACCCACCTAAAGACCATCACAGTTTCGGGGAAACTTGGTTTCCATGATGTCCATATCACTAGCCTTTAGGAGTAATCATGATGTCAGCAATTTAATTGTTGTTGTTGTTGGCACTCCGTCGCTTACGACGACGAGGGTTCCAGTTGATCCGATCAACGGAACAGCCTGCTCGTCAAATTAACGTGCAAGTGGCTGAGCACTCCACAGACACGTGTACCCTTAACGTAGTTCGCGGGGATATTCAGCGTGACACAAAGTGTGACAAGGCTGACCCTTTGAATTACAGGCACAACAGAAACAGGAAGTAAGAGTGAGAGAAAGTTGTGGTGGAAGAGTACAGCAGGGTTCG
>NC_142938.1:67347553-67350053 GCF_046866305.1 Octopus bimaculoides | reverse complement strand
TCGAACAGTGCAGAGGGAGGCTGAACGGACGCACGTACGTTCGAATTCCGCTCGAACGGTGCAGAGGGAGGCCGAACGGACGCACGTACGTTCGAATTCCGCTCGAACAGTGCAGAGGTAGGCCGAACAGACACACGTACGTTCGAATTCCGCTGAAGGGTGCAGAGGGAAGCCGAACGGACGCACAGACGTTCGAATTCTGCTCGAACGTGGCAGAAGGAGGCCGAACAGACGCACGTACATTCCAATTCCGCTCGAACGGTGCAGATGGAGGTCGAACGGACGCACGTACGTTCGAATTCCACTCGAACAGTGAAGAGGGAGGCTGAACGGACGCACGTATGTTCGAATTCCGCTCGAACGGTGCAGAGGGAGGCCGAACGGAAGCACGTACGTTCGAATTCCGCTCGAACGGTGCAGACGGAGGCCGAACGGACGCACGACCGTTCGAATACCGCTCGAACGGTGCAAAAGGGAGGCCGAACGGACGCACGTACGTTCGAATTCCGCTCGAACGTGGCAGAAGGAGGCCGAACAGACGCACGTACGTTCGAATTCCGCTCGAACGGTGCAGAGGAAGTCGAACAGACGCACGTACGTTCGAATTCCGCCCCAACGGTGCAGAGGGAGGCCGAACGGACGCACGTTCGTTCGAATTCAGCTAGAACGGTGCAGAAGGAGGCCGAACGGACGCACGTTCGTTCGAATTCAGCTAGAACGGGGCAGAGGGAGGCCGAAAGGATGTACGTACGTTCGAATTCGGCTCGAACGGTGCAGAGGGAGGCCGAACGGGAGCACGTACTTTCGAATTCCGCTCAAACGGTGCAGAAGGAGGCCGAACGGACGCACGTATGTCCGAATTCCGCTCGAACGGTGCAGAGGGAGGCCGAACGGACGCACGTACGTTCGAATTCCGCACGAACGGTGCAGAAGGAGGGCGAAAGGACGCACGTACTTTTGAATTCCGCTCGAACGGTGCAGAGGGAGGCCGAACGGACGCACGTACGTTCGAATTCCGCTCAAATGGTGCAGAGGGAGGCCGAACGGATGTACGTACGTTCGAATTCCGCTTGAACGGTGCAGAAGGAGGCCGAACGGACGCACGTATGTCCGAATTCCGCTCGAACAGTGCAGAGGGAGGTTGAACGGACGCACGTACGTTTGAATTCCGCTCGAACGGTGCGGAGGGAGGCTGAACGGACGCACGTACGTTCCAATTCCGCTCGAACAGTGCAGAGTGAGGCCGATCGGACGCATGTACGTTCGAATTACGCTCGACCGGTGCAGAGGGAGGCCGAACGGACGCACGTACGTTCGAATTCCGCTCGAACGGTGCAGAGGGAAGTCGAACGGACGCACGTACGTTCGAATTCTGCTCGAACGGTGCAGAGGGAGGCCGAACGGACGCACGTACGTTCGAATTCCGCTCGAACGGTGCAGAGGTAGGCCGAACGGACACACGTACGTTCGAATTCCGCTGAAGGGTGCAGAGGGAAGCCAAACGGACGCACAGACGTTCGAATTCTGCTCGAACGTGGCAGAAGGAGGCCGAACAGACGCACGTACATTCCAATTCCGCTCGAACGGTGCAGATGGAGGTCGAACGGACGCACGTACGTTCGAATACCGCTCGAACGGTGCAAAAGGGAGGCCGAACGGACGCACGTACGTTCGAATTCCGCTCGAACGTGGCAGAAGGAGGCCGAACAGACGCACGTACGTTCGAATTCCGCTCGAACGGTGCAGAGGAAGTCGAACAGACGCACGTACGTTCGAATTCCGCCGCAACGGTGCAGAGGGAGGCCGAACGGACGCACGTTCGTTCGAATTCAGCTAGAACGGTGCAGAGGGAGGCCGAACGGACGCACGGACGCACGGACGCACGGACGTTCGAATTCCGCTCGAACGGTGAAGGGAGGCCGAACGGACGCACGTACGTTCGAAGACCGCTCGAACGGTGCAGACGGAGGCCGACCGGACGTACGTACGTTCGAATTCCGCTTGAACGGTGCAGAAGGAGGCCGAACGGACGCACGTATGTCCAAATTCCGCTCGAACGGTGCAGAGGGAGGCCGAACAGATGCACGTACATTCCAATTCCGCTCGAACGGTGCAGATGGAGGTCGAACGGACGCAGGCACGTTCGAATTCCGCTCGAACAGAGAAGAGGGAGGCCGAACTGACGTGCATACGTTCGAATTACGCTCCAACGGTGCAGAGGGAGGCCGATCGGACGCACGTATGCCCGAATTCCGCTCGAACGGTGCAGAGGGAGCCCGAACGGACTCACGTACGTTCGAATTCCGCTCGAACGGTGCACAGGGTGGCCGAACGCACACACGTACGTTCAAATATAGCTCGAACGGTGCAAAAGGGAGGCCGAACGGACGCACGAACGTTCGAATTCAGCTCGAACGGTACAGAGGGAGGCCGAACGGATGCACGTACGTTCAAATTCCGCTCGAACGGTGCAGAGGGAGGCCGAACTGACGCACATACG
>NC_142938.1:67305053-67342553 GCF_046866305.1 Octopus bimaculoides | reverse complement strand
ACTTGTTGATATGCGTGGAATTCTGCGTAAATTTCCGCATTCTCCTTTGGTGCACACTCTGAGAATAGCATATGCCATATTGCCTGTGGCATTTGATTCTTTGCTTTTAGTGTTATTGTGCGATTGTATAACCGTGACTAAACTGAGAAGCAGCATTTTTGAGGAACCTGATAGTCTTCTTTTTAACTGGAGTGTGCGGTAAAGACATTTTTCAGCAGGATAGCGAACTATTCTTCTTTATTGAAGAATTGCTTTGTAGTTATGATTATTTTTGGCAGTGCCTGCCATGGTGACCAGTTACTGATGTTGAGCTCACAGCACAGACGCACAGGTGTGTTGAGATAATGATGTTGCAAGCTAGAAAGACATCTATTCACCAACTATCTTAAACACTATGCTTATAAGCGTTTGTCCACGATTCAATAACATCCGGAAGGAAATCTTTCTCTTACTTGTAACATTTTCTTACTCAAAGACCTGACAACTGATCTCTGAATGTATAGAATCTACATTTGCAAACAGTTATACATTTTGTCCAAAGCGATGGCGATTAAAGGTAGCATGGGTTTTACCATGTTTTGTTTATTTGGGGATTGCCGACAGGGTTTGACAGAGGACACATGAAAACACCATTCCTATTCTGCTTCATCATTCACTATTTACTGTCATGCAAGTCCTGCAGTATTCTCTCCATGCTTTCCAGTGCACGTTTGGTGTTACTGCACATTCGCTCCAGACAATCACCGGGCATCTAAGAAGCCTCACTCGGTTCTCTAATCCCTGGTAATTTTGCAATGCAGTGAAACATTATGCGCCGAGTGTATTGGAACTTGAAACCAGATAAAACATTCACAACCCAGGAAGATCTATAACTGTATTACTTAAAATAGGAACAGAAATAGCTTTGGCTTTATGTTCACAGACTTTGGTAAACAAAATACTTATAGGGGATATCTTTCTCGTTCCAGCAGGACCCTCAAGGCAGCACAATCCAGTCTCATATTACTGAACCCTTTTCAAAAATAAAAGAATAGATAGGGCACATTTCGACGAAATATATCAAAGTCTAATGAATGGAAAGAAATTAGGTTAGTAAAGAAAATTGGGACTCAAAGAAAATAATTCAGTACTGGAGCTTTATTGACAAAGTTAAACTTTGCAACTACCATAGGAATAGTTAGTGTCTTATCTATTTCAATCCTCTAAATTTTATGAAGTTTATGGGTAGATATTACTGCACGCATGTTATGTACAGTAGCGTGTAGGTCAATATAATATCACTAATGAACTGAAATTTATGTAATTTTGTGATGTACCATTTTCAAAATAGCAGTATTTTACAGAAATTTGATATCTTTTTACATCAAAGTGATATACTTTCAACTGTATCGTCAGTGTATTGTGAAGTGGTGCCCTCAAATATATAAGACAAATATATCTCACAGTGGTATTGCACGGATATTATCATTTACTGGAACATAAGTAATTCCTGATTGTTTGCCTTCCATTATCATTGGTGTTTCGTCAGGACTTTCCAATCTAAATCTTTGTAAGATATTTGAAAATGCCATGAAGGTTTCAATATTGGCTAGTGATATTCCCGCACATATTCTGGGACCTACAAATAAAATAGAAGATATAAAGTAGATAAGCCAAATTACATGTGATAGAATATAATGAAGTTTACATTTTAATAAAATATAATTAACTTGTCTATTATTCAACGAAAAGATTTAAATATCAAATCTCTTGTAATATTTCAGCAAATAAAATATTTCCTGAATTTTTATCAATAATGAAGATAACATAAAGAGGTAAGGTTTTGCTAATAGAAGGATGATTAATTTTAAGTGAGCAAATGACCAATCTTTCGTAAGTATAATGAATTAATAAGAAGCAGTAGAATATTGGTATTTTAGTGACCCAGAAGTGGTGACTGCCTAAGCAAGATTCCAAATCTTGCTTAGGATGTAGCTAAGAGGCATGTATTTTTACCGGTGCTTTACAGGCTCTTACATTCACCAGCTAACAAATATGGATTTGGTTATTATACCTAGCAAACTGACCATGTGGGATCCTTAAACATGATAGCTCAATCTCCAAATGACACATTGCAATTATAGAAAAGGAAGCACCATCAGTAACAAGATGATGTTGTTGTCTTCTCTCCTAATCGGGATGGTCGCAGCTGGAATAGGTCTGCCCTATCAATAAAATTTATTTACAATACTTACCCAAAGAGAAAGGCATATAAGCCTCATTTTTATTTAACTCATTATTTTCGCCAATCCATCTTTCAGGTCGGAATTCCTCTGGCTTATCCCAATACATCGGATCATAATGAGCAGCCATTAACATGAATTGAACAATGGTATTTTTTGGAATATCATATCCTCCTAGTGTTGTGTCAACCATAGCGGCATGTGGAACAGTGAGTGGAACTGTTAAAAGAATTTTTTTCAACGTTAACAATGTTGAGATAAAGGATAATTTGATATAGGCTGTTTTACTATTGTCATAAGAAAGTATTATGTTTGGTGAAGTAACATTGTAGTGCCAGGTTATGAGTTTATGTTGCTGTAAAATTGGGTTTCATATTGGGAAGCTGACCTAATATAATATTGAAATGATGTAAAATCGTAATGTAACAATATAGATTTCAGCAGATATGAAATTGTATACGTAAAACTGCTAATATATTGTAAATGCTTAATTCTTTCTAATGGACTTCCATTCTTTGACCCTCATTTGACAAAGGATCTAGTAATTTGATACCCATATCATATGCGTGATGATTCATTTTGTTCTCCCCTTTGTGCTGAAATTATTTCGTTATTGGACAAATCTTGTGGCAAAAATACAAAGTATGGCGTGAGGAATAAGTTCTCTTTAACGATAAAAGTTAGGTCACTGCTTGCTTACCAGCAGGAGCAATTCTCTGGACTTCAAGTAGAGTCGCTGCAATGTATGTCAGGTGTCGTTTGTCTTCCATAGTGACAGGTCTGTTCAGATCGGTGATCTGAAATTAACAATTCGTTATAATGAATATGTGTATTTTATTAATACTATATATATATATATATATATATGTGTGTGTGTGTGTGTGTGTGTGTGTGTGTGTGTGTGTGTGTGTGTGTGTGTGTGTGTGTGTGTCTGTGTGTGTGTGCGTGCGTGCGTGCGTGTGTAATCCATTCATTCTTAATACGTTCAGGTATATTCGAATATGGATATGCTAATCACTGTTGTACTTCTGATTCGGAGAACACATCTTTTCAAAGGAATGTGTGTTCACGATGTGCTCTATTCATGATGGAAATGGATCTTTGCGGCATTGCAAAGTTTCAGCCTAGTTGCGTCTCTTACGTCAAAGTCAGCTCTAAATCAATGATATAATAAAGAAAACTGTCTCTTATTTATGGAATGGATTGTTCTCAGCCGGCGAAATACGACAGCGATTAGCATATTTACGTTTGAATCTGACGAAACGCATTATGGATGCAAATGTGTGCCATCCTGTGTGCGTATATATATATATATATATATATATATATATATATATATATATATATATATATATATATATATATATATATATATATAAGCCCGTGTACTTACTCGCTTGCCCTGAATATATATATATATATATATATATATATATATATATGTGTGTGTGTGTGTGTGTGTGTGTGTGTGTGTGTATTTGTGTCTATGTTCGTACACCCATCGCTGGTGTTGGTGAGCTTATGTCCCCGTAACCTAGCGGTTCGGCAAAGTGACCGATAAAATAAGTACTATACTTACAAAGAATAAGTCCGTGTTGCTGTAAAACAAGTCCCTTTAGACAGACAGCCGTACCCTCAGAAAACAACTGTATCAATCTCACAAATTTAGAAAGATCATGAAATACTTCCCCTTCTCAATGTGTGACTAAGAAAAAATATCCCTATAGCCGAGAGCGTATATCTACAAGAAAATTTGAATGTCACAGTGGTACGGTACATAAAAGTGCTCTTGCAGTTTTTAAAACAGTTTTATTTCCATTTGAAATCTGTTTTTGTAGAAGAGACTTACCCTAGGTGCCATGCTGATTTACTGAACCTGGGACCATATGGTTAGGAAGTAAACTTCTTACCACACAGCCACGCCTGCTCCTATCTCCTTTCGTAATCTGCTTATATCTGGTGCGTTTAAAGACAACATAAATGTTAAGATACTTACCACGCAATCGCAGAGCACGGACTGAAATATTTTTAATAAAAAGTAAAATAAACGGGACATATTAATGAACTAATATGATATTTTACCTGTTCAATTTCTGCTCGACATTTGTCCTGTATGTCAGGATATTTGGCCATATGGACAAAAGCCCAGTTAAGAACGGTAGCTGTTGTGTCTGTTCCAGCCATAATAAGATCAATAGTCGCCTGGAAAATATTCTCTTCTGCAACAGCAGGTAAAATTATTAGAATTAACTTCATAACTGTTTAAAACGAAACAATATAAAGTATATGTATGTATGTATGTATGTATGTATGTATGTATGTATGTATGTATGTATGTATGTATGTACGTATGTATGTATGTATGTATGTATGTATGTATGTATGTATGTATGTGTGTGTGTATGTGTGTACGTGTACGAGATAGTACCAAAACGTTTGTGGACTAGTTATGATTTGCTTTCGCCAAATGTCCCTCCTTAAACGCTTTAAAATGTCACCGTAAAACTCTTGATTGACGGTTTGGCCCGTGGCGACGAATTATCGATGCACAATGCTATATTTCTTGGGCATATGTACGACGATATTATGTGTTTTGTCTGTATGGAAAGACAATTGCTCATCTGCTACTCAATGAAATGTGAAAAAAATTGGAATACGATGATTAATTAATGAACTTTATATCTACGTATTTTATATATTTATGCCCAGTTTTATAGACTTAATACACAACACTCATAAAATAAATATTCACTCTTATTTTGCCATTTTTCTCATAAACAAAAAAAACAAAAATACCGTCGTACATATGATACAACCTTTAGTTGAACTGTATATATCTGTCACGTAAATAAGCTTGAATATTTCACGGAATTGCATTTATGCGAATGCGTTAAGTGATAAATGATATAACAAAACTTAGTTCAATAAAAATTAAAAAAAACTTTCACTATCCAGTCAGCATCTAATCAATATTTAATTATGTGAAAGCGTTACTGACGGGCTAAGTAACACAATGTTAAGATTGTAAGATTCTCTTTCTTTGTATGAAATAATATTCTCTTTTCAAAACTTATATATAATATCTTGAAAGAAACAAGAGAAACATAACAGTTCGTGTAACTCACCAGATAAAGATTCATTGTTTGGTTCCTTCTCAAGTGTGAGTAAGTAGACGTCAACAAAATCTCTTATGTAGTCACCATTGTAGGTTTCCTTATGTTCCCTGATTTTCTCTTTTATATAATTTCGGATCTTTTTGTTGTTCTTGATAAGTTCCTCTAGCTATAGTGGAAAAAATTAGCATCAGTGGCCCATGGGTCCGATTAAATATTTTATACTATTTTGTTTTCATCTACAGTCATCAACGTTCATCGCTGGACTCGAATTTCCTCTTTTTGGAGTGAATCAAATAAACGTAATTGTTATGCTAAGCCAAATCAATCAGCTATACTCATTAATTAACACAAATTGTATCCACAATTTTCGTATGCCATGTTTCTAAAAGACTATATTATTTACACACAGAGCTGACATTATAATTAAAAAGTTTTTTCTAAATAAATTGCTTTGTGGAAGTATAAACTAATATGAATTATATATATATATATATATATATATATATATATATATATATATATATATATATATAGTTTAGGAAGGTATAACAATGCAATATAGATCAAAAAATGGACTGTATACCTGTTGTAACTTGGTAAACTGTAGTCCGATGATATTTCGGAATTAGAATTCCTTCTTCAGATTTTAATTTGCTGGAGTCTCTGCTATAAACTTTTATTCTTATTCTTATTTTTATTCTTTACAAACAATACACAATGCTTCAAGCGAACTACAATACTCTCCTATATATATATATATATATATATATATATATATATATATATATATATATATATATATATATATATATATATATAATAGGGATAAAAATCCAAATTTACAGGTAAAAAGTCAATTAAATTCAATTTATTAAAAATTAAAATTAAATTAAGAATCGATGAGTTCATGAACCTTAGTTCTTTTCCCTAAATAAAACTATATATATATATATATATATATATATATATATATATATATATATATGTGTGTGTGTGTGTGTGTGTGTGTGTGTGTGTCTGTATTTATTACTGGCAAACGTTACTATTGTTTTCATTGTAGGCCCAACTTCATTGAAGAAATAGTGATTTATATTAGACAAAGTAGAATTGTTATAGAAGAAACTTACCATGGAGAAGTGTAAAAATGTAAAGGCAGCAACACAACTAAGATTATTATCGACATCCAAACCGTTTAAATACGAAGTAATTTTATTACTAGAAAAGCAGATTCAGGTGCTATATTGATCTGGCAATTTTCCCCTAACACATTGAGCAGTAACAATAAGGTTATGATAGAATTTTGAGTTTGACAAAGCTATATTTTCTGGGTTCAAAACTTGATTTAATAATATTCAGATTTCAATATGAAGTGTTTTTTACTTACGGGAGAATTCCATAGGACAAATCTCAGGAATGGAAAGAAATTCTCTGGCATAAATGCATTTATATTGTTGAAGAAAAATCTTAAGTTTTCAACTATTTCCTGAAACTCAGGTTCACCAAATCTGATCCTTCAATTACAAAATACATAATATACCGTAACATAATATAATACAAAATAAAATAAAATAGAATATAATACAATATAATATAATCTTTTACTTGTTTCAGTCATTTAACCGTGGCCATGGTGGAGCACAACCTTGAAGGAATTCAATCGAACAAATCGACTACAGGACTTATTTTGAAGCCAAGTATTCAGTCAATTTGTTTTGCCGAACTGCTAGGTTATGGGGGCGTAAGTACACCAGCACCGGTTGCCAAGTGATGATGGAGGAAAATACAAACACAAAGACACACACAGATATATATATATATATATATATATATATCATAAATATAAGGGATTAGCAATTGAGTTGCTTCTCCAACATACTGAAAATTTAGAAATAGCAGTCAAAGAACTACTGCTAATCCCTTATATTTATGATGATAAATGGTCTTACCGATAAAGGTTTTTTTCATACTGAACTACTTGGCAAAATTGTTAATTATTAATTCTATTATTAATTGACGATTCCCTGCCCTCATTTCTTGTATATTTTATATATATATATATATATATATATATATATATATATATATATATATATATATATATATATATATATATATATATATATATCTTTAGTCTCGGGTAAGACTAAAAGCATATATAAGATAGAGACACACTTACGACAGCCTTTTAGATATTTCCATAACACAGAAATAAAGGCGCGCTTCCCCAAACACATACAACAACATTAACAGTGAAGCCAAACAGATAACAATTAGTCTAGGTATAGGGGAAAGGGCAGAACAAGGTTTACACAATTCGATATAGTCGAATTTTACCCGTCTATATCGAAGGGGTTGCTGATCAAAGCACTTTCCTTTGGTAAGGGCTTCACGGACATTAACGACAGAGACGTTATCATGCATGCCAGGAAAAGGATGCTGTTCAATAAAGATTCGACGTGAATCAAGTACTCCAAACCCGAGGGTTCCTTCGATGTGGTAACGGGAGCCTACGACAGCGCCGACGTATGTGATCCTATTGGACTATATATCCTGGACACCTTAGGGAAGAAGTTATCTTCAGTCCTCTTGGGCCTTTTCAGAGATGACGCTTTGGCTATCTCTAGAGGAACCAACGGGCACACATTTGATAGGCTTAGAAAAAATCTGGTTAACACTCTACGCTCCATGGGACTCAAAATTATTATCGAGACTAACCTCACCACCGTAGACTTACTAGATGTCACTCTAGGCATGGGTTTCGGTACACACAGGCCCTACCGCAAGCCAAACGAGAGGCTGTCCTACATCGACACAGCCTCCTCCCACCCTCTATCATGTTCAAGAACCAAGTGAAGGGTGTCGGCAAAAGGATCTCGAATTTATCCTCAAGGAAAGAAATTTTCGGTGATGCAATCCCCTTCCATAAGGAGGCACTGGTGTCCAGTGGGTTTAAGGACTGCATCTCCTTTATGCTGGGCCCTAGCACTAACAAAAGGAAGCACTGCCGGAACGTCGTTTGGTTTGCTCCACTTTTCTCACTCAACTTCAAGACTTGTGTGGGAAAAATATTCCTCAGGTTAATAGATAAGCACATCCCGCAGACACACAGGTACGGACGTTTGTTCCGTAGGCACAACCTAAGAGTCTCCTCTAGTTGCGGACCCAATATGAAAAGTATATTCGCTAACACTCATTAAACGCAGGAGGAGGCCGGTTGCTCTTGCAGGGAGTACAATGACTGCCCAGTGGTGGTGGGAGGACAATGCGAGGCTCAGAAAGTTGTGAGGTTGTGATGATACTCAGACCTAGCGGCCATAGCAGTAGCAGTTACGGATCATCCAACAGCATCGACAGCAACGGCAACGACTCCAACACCATCACTACGGTCAGAGATGATGACCACGCTGACACCAGTAGCACCAGCGAGGCTACCAGCTCCACACCCAGTATTATCAACGACGGCACTCACATCACCATCGGTGATAGCTGCGCCAACGCAGCGGCCAAGGGATGACAACAACAACGACCACAGTCGCAGCGATATCGCCAGACCCACGCCTCATAATAATAACAGCACCGATGACAGTTACAGCAACACCAGCGGCAACAACATCTCCAGGCCCAGAGCCAACCGAACATAGGTCAGAAATGTGAACACAACCAACACACAAACCTGGAAATATATCGGATCAACTGGGACTGCCTTGAAGCGGCGCCTATACAACCTCTTTCGGGATTCAAGCGAGACGATTCATCACATCTGTGGTAAATCACGTTTGTCGCCTCAAAGCTGAAAGGATCCCAAACGATATCAAGTGGAGGATCACAGAGCAGCCGTGATCCTACATTAGCGGGATCGGACGCTGCAAGCTTTGCATAGCTGAGCGAGCAAGGGTCCTCAAAGACTCTCTGAAACGAAGGTTACTGAACTTTCACCAGGAAAGTTTTAGCCCCTGCATCCATTTCAAATGCTACTTGCTGCAAGCAAGGAATTTTCCGTTCAAAGATTAGATCCGAAAGGTTCCTTATGAACTAAAAGCAGCTTAAGGTCGAAATTCTCTGTCCCCCCCCCCCCTCTTTTGGCCCACATTAATTAGTCTAAGGGAGATAACCCGCGCCGACCTGGATTGTGTATTCTTTGATTACTTACTATCTGACTGTAACGGATTCCTGCCTCACAGAGTTGAGTTATATGTCTTCGGCCTCAGAGTCCGATGAGCTGTCCATAGGGCTAGGCTCTTTGTAGACGCGACACCATTGGTCACTCTATGACCGGACATAGACTTACTGCTCTATACTTGAAAGTGTGCTTATTTTTCATATATATGATACATTGACGACATATATGTTACAATGTGCTTATAATAGGTGGAATCCTCAGTCCACATTGTTATGTTGTTATAGGCACTGTTATGTTCTTACCGCCACTATTATGTTGAGGCGGGTTTCGTGTTTTCTATCTTTATCTCATCTATCGTGCTATCGCTGATAGCTCCGCAAGACAGAGACTTTTTACCGCTTCCTTGAAGGTGACTCGAGCTCGTGTATGTCACTACCTGACAAAGACTCCAATTGAGAACTCGTACAACGATTCTACTACTTCTCAATTCCTACAACGATTATATACGTACATACATAAATACATATGAATACACACACACGTATATGTAGTAAAAAAAAGAGATGATAGAAAGATTCTGATAATGCAGAAAGTTTTAAAAAAGGCTTTATATTTCAGGCGTAAGGGCTCATCTTCAGAAGAAAAACAGTTTGAGAAAAGTCCTACCCCCCCCCCCCCACACAACACACACATATATGTATGGATACATGCTAATATAAAATACATACATAATAAATGCATACTATATCTGTTGATTTCAACTAACCTTTCATCAAATATTATATAATACACAATACTCAAAGAGAAGTGTGCCAGTGGGTCTTTCAAAGAAAACGGTTTACCATTGTGAGATTGAAAAGCATCGGTTAAGGACTGGGTTTCCAAATATATATGATCTTCTAGCTTTTTCTTGCCCATTCCTAAATCTCGGAGTGTTGAAATAGTAAACTTTTTTAAGTCCTTCCATTCTTTTCCAGTGTTAAAGGAGACCCCTAAAACAATAGTAAAGATGAAAAGAAAGAAAGGAAAGAAGTACTTATACAGTGTTTTATGTGTTTGGTAAAGTTTAAAACTGAAAAATAAAAAGAAATTATAAGAGAAAATTATAAATAATAATACTATAAAAGGCTTTTAATATGGCACCAAATTTGATTCTCTCCAGCAGTTCATTAATTATTCTTGTGACTTCAGTGTCCAAGAGTTTATTCATCGCTCTTAGATGCACCTTACGTTCGTCAGAAGATATTGGTTAAGCGAATTCAGCATTCAAGAAGCAAATCCTTCCAACCGATGGGATCCAGTCCATAAAACATTTGATAGCCGGAGACTTGTTAGTATCTCCACTCCCACCTGTGCCGTCATTCGTGGCACTACACCCGAATAAAGGAGTCTCCATTCTCCATACAAATGCTTAAGCGTGAATTTAAATTTCTGAGGATCCCACCTAATTGACACTTGGAGCCGTTTTGAAAAGGATCTCTATAATATCATTGAGAATATAAAATTCATGAAATTTTGAAGGAGGCACAACTAATACCAGGAAAAAATGGTGGCGACCTTGACGTGCCGTTGTAACCCTCGGTCGGCTATTACGTGGACGGTCTTCCGCGCTGTTGTATCATTCCCTCAGCCGCTCAATTTTCCGAATACTGCAGTTCAAGTCATTAGCAATGATCCATGGACGATGGCTTGCTCCCTATGATGTCGTATCAGTCTTGGCATGCTTGCTGCGTTTGGGAAACAAATGACTTGGGTGCCTTCTATACCAAATGACTCCCCAATGAGATAACGTTTTGCACGTGCATCATGCTTTTCATAAAGATGCATTCACCAGCATTACCACGTTCACGAAAAGTGAGCGTGTTCGAATCCTAAATACAATCCTTGTGTTTTCAAATGAGTGGTGCTGTGGGTCAGTGACATCTTCCTGATTTTAAATTACCTAGAGATTTGATAAAATCCATTTAATCTCAATATCATGCGTGAAAGAAATCATTTTTTACAGAGCGACGTTTTTTTCAGTGTATGTATATACACACACACACACACACACACACACACACACACACACACACACACGTAAATATTGAATGCTGAAATGAGTGCTCAACACCGCATTGGTGGATATATTTCTTTATTTGTGATTTAAGGCTACCATTGGTGTCATGTAAGAAAGTAGGAAAATATCCTAGTGTCTCAATAATTTTTTCAAGCTGATCACATGGAGGAAGGTGTTCGCCTCCATTCTGGAAAATAGTTTCGCTTCATGGGATTTCTCGTAAATTCGCATGAATGAAACAAAGAACCAATGAATCAAGGGACGTTACTCTTGAGTGGCATCTTTTGGAGTTTGTCTTCCTTAGATTTGTCTTTCCGGAAATATTTTAATGGTTACTAATTTTGCATTATTTGTTTATTCTAGGCATGGTTTACTGGGCATGGACACCATGCCCAGAACAAAAACTAAAAAAAGATTACCGAAAAGACATATCCAAAGGAGACAAACTCCAAAAGATGGTGCTCTAAAGTAACGTTCCTTGATCCATTGATTCGTTGTTTCATTTAAGCAAATTTACAAGAAATCCCGTGAACGAAGCGAGACTGTTTTCAAAAATGGAAACAAACACTTTTCTCCATGTGATCGGTTTGAAAAATTGTTAACACACTAACAAGGATATTTTCTTACTTTTCTTAACATGAAGCCGATGGTAGCCTTCACTGACAAATAAAGAATACACACACACACACACACACACACACACACACACACACACACACACACACACACACACACACACACACACGCACACACACACATATATATATATGTATTAGGTCGTTCAATTTTTCTTTTTTCAATGGGCTAAATGTGTGTGTGTGTGTGCGTGCTAAATGAAAGACGGAAGATGGAATATACGAGAATTTTTATTATTAGTTACGACAATTGTTTCTTCCCATCTAGCAGCGATACCTCACAGATGGGATTCTGAACAACTAGATGGTGCAGATGTGTCTCCTCGGATGATAAATAGATATAACTCGTTAATATAGCGGATTAAGCATATAAATGTGAAACAAGGTGGAAAAAAGAGTACTCAGGCCAGAGGTAGAGTAATATGCTTTATTTAAAAGCAGCAGAAATATAACAAAAGCTGTTAGTCAGAGTTTCACGTTCCCGTTCGTCGGAGAGCTTTGTTTATTTTGTCTATCTTAACAAACTCTCCGACGAACCTGAACGTGAAACTCTGAGTAACAGCTTTTGTTATATTTCTGCTGCTTTTAAATAAAGCATATTACTCTACCTCTGGCCTGAGTAATATATATATATATATATATATATATATATATATATATTTTCGTTTAATTTTTCCATCTTTTCATTGGGCCGATTGAAGAAACCAATCAATAACGAACTTAGGACTACTGGTAAAAGCTGTCATATTTACTAAAATAAAAGAAAATGTTAGTTCTAAAATCTCTCTAAGAGATCAACGCAGTAGTTGTACCGACAAATGATATTTCTATTCCTTTTAACAAGCCTGTCGGTTCGAGCGGACTCTTCTGTGAATTTTTAACCCCAAGAGGATATTCCATCTAACTAGTTAACAGTTGCATCCGATAAAGCTGTAAGCAAGGGAGCGAACCCCTACCATCTCCTAACGATAGGGATGGTAGGGGTTCGCTCCCCTGCTTACAATATTTTCGGATGCAGCTCTGTACTGTGCACTGTGCTAGAGATGTCCTCTAGGGGTAAAAAAAAAATGCAGTAGTGTCCGCTCGAACGGACAGCCATGTTGAAATGGCTACGAATATTACTGATATATATATATCTCATAGCTTAAATTTCTTCACCATTCTTTATTGTAAATCAACAAGATGTATTCCCAGTCAGGATGCGCTTTTTTTCCCACAGAGTAATATACAAGACAAGGTATAAATAATGGCCGTAACATACTCTTCCACTGCAGTAAATTCGACTTACAGCTGTGTCTGATAATCCTTATAGGTTTATTCATTGATTAGTTCGTTCTTTGGTCGGAGTTATAGCATACCATGACTTCGATGAGAATAGCATTAGACTTTTAAGTTTGTCCAAATTTTCTCAATTGAATCAATGGACCAATTGAGTAAACTGATCAACGAATGAAACTATAATGGTTATCGGAAACAGTTGTAAGTCGATTTTACTACAATAATGGAATGTGTAATGACCATTATGAACGGTATGTTTTGTCTTACACACACACACACACACACACACACACACACACACACACACACACACACACACACACACGCTCACACACACACACACACATACACACGTACGCGCGCACGCACGCACACACACACACACACACGTTATTGATGTGTACATACATGCGTATATATGTGTATTTGAGAGTGTGTGCATATGTGTGTGTGCATGTGTGTGTGTGTGTGTGTGTGTGTGTGTGTGTGTGTGTGTCTGCACAGCTTTGTTGGTATTAAGTGTTTGTACTTGTTTCAAGAATGTGTGTCTAACCGAATGTGTGGATTGATATGTGACAGCGACTCCAGTACCCAAATGCTAACAATGTAAATAATGTACAGAATTCCTCATCTCTTACATATGGAACTGTAGAAAGAATTTTATTTCTCTTGCTTCGTCCGTTTTATTTCATTTCTTCTGTCTTCTTTCTGTTTCCTCGGCTCACTACTACATACTTCACCCAATTGCTCTCTCTCTCTCTCTCTCTCTCTCTCTCTCTCTCTCTGTCTCTCTCTCTCTCTGTCTCTGTCTCTCTCTGTCTCTGTCTGCCTGTCTCTGTCTCTGTCTCTGTCTGTCTCTCTGTCTCTCTCTTCCTCTCTGTCTCTCTCTCTCTTCCTCTCTCTCTCTCCCTCTATGTCTCTCTCTGTCTCTCCCTCTCTGTCTCTCCCTCTCTGTGTGTCTCTCTCTCTATCTCTCTCTCTCTCTCTCTCTCTCTCTCTCTATCTCTATCTCAAAATTACTCTTCTCACTGTTTTCATTTAGTTTCTCTCGATGTCCGATAATTCTTAGAGTTCCCCTAAGTCAGTGGTTCTCAACAAGGGTCCATATGACTCCTGGGTGGGTTACTCCTTTTCATGTAAAACTTTAGGGGGTCCATGCAAGCAAAATATTAAATAGGGGTCGCACATAGTATTTTAAGTGTCCATGAAAAAATTTACTTTAGATTTATTTATTAAAAACCAAAAAAAAGCTAGGATACTTTCTCTAACGTTTTACCTGGTTCAACCTAGACAGTTTATGTGTGAATAACAAAACAGGAATTTTGAAAGAAGTTTCTATAAAACTAGTTTTAAAACATCGACAGGCTATGAGGTAGGGTCCACCAGAATAGAATAATAATCGAAGGGGTCCGTAGATAAAATATAGTTGAGAACCCTTGCCCTAACTCTATAGAGGGAGAGAATAATTTTCTGCTTGTGTGTGTGTGTGTGTGTGTGTAAGAGAGAGACATTCACATATTCACTTCTTTCTCTTTCTCCACCCTCTCTCTTGTTCCAATAATGTTGTTGTACCTTCTGCTTACTTGGAGTGTGAAGTGGAAGTTGTGAAGAAAAGAGGACAAAGGGGATTTTATTTTTTTAACCCATTTAAAAAATAACGGAGGCTATCTTGGATATCTGATAATAATATTCTTTAGAATCCCTGGTTGGAAAACAATAAAACAAAATAAACACTTCACGAACAGAAATTTTACTTTGAGATTATCCCCCCCCCCCTCCTCCCTACTCGCCTCTACAAACTATGGAATCAAGAATTAACACGCTATGAAAAGATATTTTCCTTTCTGAATTCCTATACACGCAACGAAAATAAAACTTGTTATTATAAAAAATCATATTCGGGCCAATGGTTTTGTTTACTGTATCCTGTAATTGTTACATTCTCTCTCTCATCCTCTCTCTCTCTCTCATCCTCTCTCTTTCTCTCTCATCCTCTCTCTCTCTCTCTCTCATTCTCTCTCTCTCTCTCTCTCTCTCTCTCTCATCCGTCCGTCCAGCCATCCAGCCATCATTACGTTTTCAATGCGGAAAAGATGGCGGGTATGATTTTATAGCGGACCCTCCTGCATAGAGGTTCCATTAGTTGTTGCACAACCCCTGATTAGCTGTAATTAGCTATGATAAAGGCCTCCAAACCACGACCTTCCTGCTATCTGGTCAACCAGCGGCTACATAGTGCAATGTTATTTTCTTTTTACAACTGCATGGTTTGAGGTATTCTTGGCTGCTATTTCAAGCACATCGAATGAATAACCAGATGGTTGACGTGAGAATATTCTCTTAGTTATTGATTAACCCTCGTCGCATCATTATCTATGACATATAACGTTCTGCTCATATCTATTACGCCTTTTATATACATGAAGTGTCGTTCGTTTATGACTATTAAAGTATATCTTTCTCTACCAGGGTTTATAATATCCATTATATACACCCGTCTATAAATCTGTGTGTTATTTGAGGGAGTTTGGCTACCATTTTGTTAGTTTTAGAACTGTATTTTATGTGTTAAAGAAAAGACAAGTTGTTCGTACTTAACAAATACAACAAAGAATCCAACAGAAATACGGAATTCTCTTCATTCACTACTGAATTGCAGTTAACGAGATTAAGAAACCTACCGATAGTATCACTCTACCAGTTTTGTGACTAACTCTCAAGGCGTGACTGCTAAAAAGCTTTGACAAAACAGAATATAAAGCATCAAAGTAAATTGGTGACATTCCGGTCTAAAAGTAACAATAGTCGGAAATAACGCTAAGAGGGATGAAATATAGTGGTGATATGCTTGCACAATTTCCTTTGAAAACTAGGAAAAGAGTAAACAGATCGAGTAGGCAGTTGTTCGACCAACGGGACTCCGAAATAAGAAACAAAGAAACACAGATTAAAATCGTCAAACAAAATAGGGGAATGTAGAGGTAGAATTGAGTTCTGTGTTGTGGAACGGGAAAAATGTAAGGGGTGGGGGATGAAAGCGATGACATTTGTTGCCATAAATAAATGACTTACCTTTCTTTTGGATTAATCTCTTCGGTAGGTACATCCAGTAAGGTCTTCCTTTCAATTCATCTCCTTTCTTTACCAATCCTTCTAAAATCCACTCTGTTTTGCATACAATCACCAAGGTTTCAGAACCAAATTTGAGTCTGAAGATATCTCCAAATTGTTTTCGAAGATCTTTCATCTTTAAATTGATATCTGTGGTTGTAGCCATCTGAGGTATATTTCCAATAATTGGAAAAGCTATTGGACCCGGGGGTAAATTGTAATTATATTTCGATCTAGTTATAAGCCATCGTACGAGCAATAAAGTGACTAATCCAAGCAGAAGACTTTGTATATTAATAGCTTCTACAAAATACGATGCTGAAACATCCATAATCCTATGTTATTGCTGCAATAATGTATTTGTATTTTCGCTAAGAGCCCAGATTTCTTTAGGATGAGTGTGGTTTACTTCCTATACACAAATCTGTGCAGACAACATGATATAATTATGCTCTAAGTTAACCGAAAATAAGTAGGTTAGTAGCTTAGCTTGCAAAGACTATTCCTATAATCGAGGTCGCTTTTTTTTTTCCAGGTCCATGAGTACTAATTTCACTGTATATTACTCTCAGTCATGTTGTTCTCACACTTTCAGTTTAGCTGGAATAGGTTACTAATCTATTAATACCAGCATTTATCAACTTGTTTACAATAACTTTTTGTTGGTGTTATAGTCAGTTCCAAGTCAGCCTTGATTAAACAGACAGAACACAGACAAGCAGTTTGACATATTTTGTATCATATGTGAGGAAATTTGGTAGGTCAAGTGTCAGACTAAATTTGTTTACAATACTAATTTACAATACTATATTGTATAGGTCCCACATTTTCAAAGACCTCACATTAAATATGAGAAATCTATCCATTCCAAATTAGTGATTTTGTGCATGTTTTATTATTATATTGCTATCGCAAAGAGGATGAGCTGGCAGAATCGCTTGACGCCGGACAAAATGTTTAGCAATATAACGTCCGGCTTTATCTTTTGAGTTCAAATGCTGACGAGGTTGACTTTGTCTTTCATCTTCTCAATTCACAACATTTTATCAAAGTACTGTGCGTGTGTCTATGTGCTTTTCCCTGCGAATTATAAATTGATAAAATAACTGTTTTGGTTCAAGAATTTTGCAATTCAAGATTATTTTTCCTTATTTGGACGTGATCCCAACAAAGGTATAATACTAACAGGGGAGTCAATATTCGGATTTAATCTATGATTCAAAATATCCTCTATAATAAAAATGTATTTTAATTCAGTCTTTTATTCAATGAATTAATAAAAATAATTAGTGCGATTCAGTGATCACAAATCTAGTTTCGTTTATTGTTATAAAGATTTTAGTAGTTTTCCCTGTGGTAGTGAGGAAATTATTGGCTCTTAGCATAATGAAAATTACTTCGGATTGTTGGACTTACTGGATATATTTGTCCATTTTCTGGCTGGACATATAAATATAAGGAACTAATTGTACAGTTACTGTTACTTAGCTAAACAAACTAGGACCTTGGGGGAACTGGTTAGTTGTTCTCCATTTGTAGCCCTTAGGGGCTATTTTGGAACTTGTTTGGGCTAAGACGCCCCTCATTTTTTGATAAAATCAAGATGGCCAACCAAAACCATCCGTCAGCTGAAAAGAATAGCCGGTTGTTCGGAAGAGAGAACAGCCAAGTAGTGAAAGACAGTGACTTCTGCTGCTGCTGCAAAAACACACGTGAAACATGAAAATGAATTTCCCTCCACTTCAGCATCGCAGGGTCAAAAGAAAATGACATTCTTAAATTCTTTAATAAGGATGAGAAAGGTTATGGAGTGAAGTTAAAGTCTCGCTGACAGAATTGTAACTTGAAGGTCATTGGTATGACTAAGTGTTGAGAGTTTTGATGGTAAAAAATGGGTCATTGCATCGGTGTATATACAAATGTAGTATGTATGTGTGTGTGTATGTATGTACGCATTTGTGTGCGTGTATATATATATATATATATATATATATATATATATATATATATATATATATATATATATATGTATACAGAGCTGAGTGTAAGCTCGTTAGTCCGTTTATCATTAATTAACGCAGTTAACATTTTCGTTAAAGATTTAACATTTAAGTCAACTTTGAAAATCATTATCGGATTAATTAACTCCCGTTACATTTAACTCAAGTCCGTTAACCCCAAAATTTCATAACAGTCGGTAAGCGTTTAAAAGTTTCTATTGGTTTCAGATTGTCTTAGCATATTTGATAATGTATGCGTCATTAAGGCGGCGAGACGGTAGAAACGATAGCAGGCCAGACGAAATGCTTAGCGGTATTTCATGTGTCTTTATGTTCTGAATTCAAATTCCGCCGAGGTCGACTTTGCTTTTCATCCTTTCAGGGTCGATAAATTAAGAACCAGTTGCGTACTGAGGTCGATCTAATTGACTGGCCTCTTCCCCGAAAATTTCGGACCATGTGCCTGGAGTAGAAACGAATATTGTACTCGTCATTCTTTCAACCCCGATATAACACCACTTATCACTATAAATAACTTGTAGGATCTCGTTTGGCCCTGCCTGGGTTTGAAACCAAATCCACCCACTTGTAGCTTACAACGACAGCGGGAAATTTCTTTGTTCTGTCAAGAGGGAACAGTAATTAAATTAAATTATGTACATAGCGTGTTTTTAATTTTTTTAATTTTCATTTTTACGACCACTTTATCAATAGATTTTTTTTTTTAGTTTAATGCTAATATTGTGTTTCATTTGAGTTATTTTACCCTTTTCTGGCTCTAAAAGCTTTTAAAAAAAACCCAAAAGGGGCCAAAACTATGAAATCAGCCTTTTTTAGTCCCAATAAAATTTAAAACTATAAAATCAGCATTTTTTAACTCTAAAGCAAAAACGAAAAAACTGATTTTATAGTTTTGGCTCGTTTTAACCCTTTAGTGTTTAAACCGGCCAAAACCTGTTGTATCTAATTCCCCCACGAAATCTTTTAAAAAATAATCAAATCAGGTTAGTGAATTCTCGTACCTTTGAGATAATGTGGAGGCTTTTCTTCCAGAAACCACAGAACTGGGAGAAAAGCAAAATTAATTGAGGTGGATGTCAAAAGAGAAAATATTGACTTTCATAAAGAGGAAAAAATAAATGGAAGGAAAGAAGTTGGTAAATATTTCGGTGTGAACGCAAATAGCTGTAACGTGGTAGCAGAGCATGCTAGAAATAGCAGCCAAATCTGTCCTTTGCTGGAAAAAGGAGCCGTTTACGCGAGATTTCGATGTCACATTCATTGAAAGTGTGCGAAATAACCTGGAAAGAAAAAAAAAAAAGACCTGCAAAACAAAACTCACTTGGTTGGAGACTTCCAGATCCCCACTACCTCTCTCACCCTTCTTTTCCTGAAAAAAAAAGTGGCTTGCGGCGGTTTGGAGGTCAGGTACTTTGAATGCACCCGAAAAAACCGTGGAAAAAATTATTCCATACCGAGGTACGAAATATTTACCGAAAGAATAAAATCTTGTACCGATTATACCTGTAATTTAATTAATTCAAATTAATGTACATCATCTTGAAAATTGACAAAATATTTGTCGGTTGCTATCTAGGATTAATTTTAGTAAGAAATCAAACAGGTAAGATACATTAATAGTTTCAATTTTAGTGTTGAGCCATAATGTCATTGCTTTTACATCTTTTAATTAAATTTACACTTTTAATTAGATTTACCTGCCCATAAAAGTCAAGTTTAGTCAGCAAGATCAGCTAAAATTACATAATTATTGGCATATAAAGCACCCTCTGAGAAAATTTCAAATCAGCATGTAGCAAATTTACAAAGTTACAAGCAAATATTGTGGGCACTTCCCTTAAACCTGAATAATTCAAAATATCGTGAACAAACAAGCATTTCAATTGACAGATTAATATGAACAGTAAAGATGTTTTTAGTTCGACACCTAATTTCAAGAAAATAATTACTCATAAAACTGCACAGCATAGTGAAGCCGGCTGTTCTTGCAGACATAAAGACCAGTATCCGATTAATGGTGAGTGTTTGAGTGAGCATGGCCACAGTCACATGATTGAAACAAGTAAAAGAGAGAAAAAGAGAGTATAGGAATTTTACTAAGTATCAAAAACATCGTAGTATTTGAATCCCGAGCGACGCCGATTACTTCTGCTAGTATAATATATATTAATCCACTTACATCATGCGCATAATTATTGATACTTTGTGTTGTTTTGCGATCATACAACCAGCCAGGCTCTTGTTATCAGTCCATTCTTAAATTCACCCTATAGGGCCAGCATAGTGAGCAAACAAACACATCGACAGACACTTAGATGTAACAATTGAAATAAAGGAGTACTAAGTCAATGCCCATTTTCATTTCTATTATAATTAGTGTGTTCTTTGTATTACGCCATAGCCTACCCTCGAATATGGTCGACGAGTGCGGAAAAGCAACGGTGGGAATGTAATACAATTAACATTAGATCCGAAACGTAAATGGTTTGACTGTCGCAGGTCAAATCGTGTATTCAATTCTATACATACAGAGAGGGAACCGAAGGATCTTAGCAAGCCGAACCCTTGAAACGGGGAGCGCAATTGGCTGATCACACACACACACACACACACACACACACACACACACACACACACACACACATATATGAATGTGTAAATGTGTAAATGTATATGTATATGTATATATATATATATATATATATATATATATATATATATATATATATGTATGTATGTATGTATACACACACACACAAATATATCATGTGTTTAAAATGCTTAGCGGCATTTTGCCCGTCTTTGTGTTCTGAGTTCAAATTCCGCCGCAGTCGACTTTGCCTCTCATTTTCTGGGTCGATGAAATAATTACCAATTGAGTACTGGGGTCGATGTAATCGACGTACCTCCTCCCCCGAAATTAATGGCCTTGTGCCAAAATTTGAATTCAATATTTATGTCATTCGGAAAATTGTATAGTTTATATTTAAAAAGACAATTGAATCTCTGTAAATAAAACAAAACAAAACGAAAGAGACCATGAACCTCCAGACCATACAATAAATATATTAAATCGACGTTTATATGTCCACACGTTCGACTATTTGAAAGAGTTCCTGTAAAACATATTCGTTGAATAACTAAGAGTAAATAATACAATTTTGATACAAGGTCAGCAAATTCGGAGGAAGAGACACAGTGAACCTTGGCGGTATTTGAACTCAGAATGTGAAGACGGACGAAATGCCACTGAGCAGATGGCCCGGCATGCTAACCATTTTGCCAGATCACCACCTTAAATGATATGAATATTCATTTCTACTATAGGCGGAAGGGCTGAAATTTTGTGGGAGGGGAATAGTCGATTATATCGTCCCCAGTGTTCCACTGGTAGTTATAGTTATCGACCCAGGGAGGATGAAAGGCAAAGTCGACATCGGTAGAATTTGAACTCAGACTATAAAAACGGACGAACTGTCGCTAAGCATTTACTCGGCATGCAAATGATTCTGCCAACTCACCACCTTAAATGATATGAATATTGCGAATAAAGAAGTTGAAAAAAAAAATACCAAGTACTCCAAATTGAAACCGGAGGTGGTAAGACTGATTGGAACGCAAGAGGGTAATGTAAATGTGATGCCAGTTTTGATCGGAGCATTAATATCAATCCCATAGAAACTTCGAGACTTCTTAAAAGCGTTTGAGAATACTATACAACATCGGTGTCATACAAAACTCAGCCTTGCTTAGTGCTGCGCACATTTTAAGGAATGTATTATCTGTTTAAGGGCCATGTTGTAACTTCACAGATGATTAAATACTCCCATGTATTTTACATCTACACTACCTGACAAAGTAACAATAAGAATGATAAAAGGAATGCCACTCAACATTATATTCTTTTAATTTTGTATTGTAAAATAGTGATTAAGATGAATTTTGTCTCTAGGTTTGATTATTTTCATTTTATTTTTTGCTCTTTTCATTTTATTTTCGTATCTGAAAATAGCTTGTGAACCATTTGTTTATGGTATGGCTATCACATCTTCCTGCTGTTTCTTAGTGGATTTTAAACCACGAATAATAGCGCAGAAATTTATTTGCCAAACATATTTTGGTAGTTAAAACTGCATAAAGAAAAGCTGTTCTTGTAATCCAAGTATTAAGTGCTATGCTTAAGAGAATTCAAAAGATTTTTATTAGAAAAAATTCAATTGAGAACTTCATAAAATTTTTTTCGATTTCACAAACTGATCAGATTACAAATTGCTTTATGCGCAGAACTTTGCTAGAAGTCAAAGTTTACTTCGACTCTTCCGAAAATTATTGAACGATCCAGTCACATCAAGAGTAACAAAAATATTGAAAGGCCTCAACATCGGTATAACTTGTAAAACTTCATTGATCTGTAACACATATATTAATGTATTAGAAATTTTCACAATAGGCGCAGGAGTGGCTGTGTGGTAAGTAGCTTGCTTACCAACCACATGGTTCCGGGTTCATTCCCACAGCGTGGCACCTTGGGCAAGTGTCTTTTACTATAGCCTCGGGCCGACCACAGCCTTGTGAGTGGATTTGGTAGATGGAAACTGAAAGAAGCCCGTCGTATATATGTATATATATATATGTATTTGTGTATATGTTTGTGTCTGGGTTTGTCCCACCCACCCTCATTTGACAACCGATGGTGGTGTGTTTACATCCCCGTAACTTAGCGGTTCGGCAAAAGAGACCGATAGAATAAGTACTAGGCTTACAAAGAATAAGTCCTGGAGTCGATTTGCTCGACTAAAGGCGGTGCTCCAGCATGGCCACAGTCAAATGACTGAAACAAGTAAAAGAATAAAAGAGTAATGGTAATGATCAAAGCTCGGTTCATAGAAATAGCATAATTAACTCTGCTCTCCCCAACAAAAAGTCACAAAAATATCAATAACAACTGTATCTTTCGGCTTAGAGTTAACATAGCAGTCCGTAAATACATGTTGGCGGGCGCCTTATACCTTATGAAAACTATTATAATGTTCAAGCGAGGTTGTTGGACTTTTCTTTTCAAATACATCTAAAGAACTGAACACGACAGACCAGATGTCGTCGACTATAAGAAACTATGTAATGTAATTCACGTGGCATGTCCATTTGACACCAGAATAAAAAGAAAAAGTAGAGCACTATAATCCTTACATTATACTGACTTCAAGTAGAAAATCCTCAAGTACTGCGAGAAACGACAAGGTCTTGTGAATGACGGTTATTATTGGAGCCATGAGAAGAGTGACAAAACATTTGAGAAGAAATTTTGGAAACCGTAATCTTAACCTGAGACGCAATACAGAAAAGACCTCAATAAATCTAAAACAGATATGAAAATAAATAATACGCTTCCACAAAAGGAGCAAACTGGTTCTCATCCGAGACCACAATTATAGTTTCTGAGGCGGCATCACCAATCACATAAAATATAAAACACGAATCACGTGAAAGTTATTCTCTTACATCGACTCTGGTGTTCAATTGGTAATAACTTTATTGACCCCTAAAGGTTCAAAGGTAAAATCGACTCAGGTTACATTTGAACTCAGAAAGTGAAGTCGAAAGAAATGCCGTTAAGCACTTTTCCGGCGCGGTAACGATTCTGCTAGTTCGCAATAATAATAATAATAATAATAATAATAATAATAATAATAATAATAATAATAATATTAATAATAATAATTCTTGCCCCCTGTAGGGGAAGGAGTAAGTCAATTATATTGATCAGACTGCATTACTGGTACATATTTTATCAACTCCGAAAGGATGAAAGGCAATGTCGATCTCGGCGGAATTTGGACTCAGAACGTAAAGAAGGACGAATTACCGCTAAGCATTTTTCCCGGCGTTCTGCCAACTGACCACCTTAATAATAATAATAATAATAATAATAATAATAATAGTGGTTTCAAAGTTTGCCTCAAGGGCAGCAGTTTTGGAGGAGGGGATGAGTCGATTTCGTCGAGCCCATTATTTCACTGGTACTTAATTTATCGACCACGAAAGGATGAAAGGCGAAGTCGATCTCGGTGGAATTTGAACTCAGAACGTAGCGGCGGTCGAAATACCGCTAAGCATTTCGCCCGGCGTAATAACGATTCTTATTTCTTTATTGCTCACAAGGGGCTAAACATAGAGAGGACAAACAAGGACAGATAAAGGGGTTAAGTCGATTACATCGACCCCAGTGCGTAACTGGTACTTAATTTATCGACCCCGAAAGGATGAAAGGCAAAGTCGACCTCGGCGGAATTTGAACTCAGAACGTAACTGCAGACGAAATACCGCCAAGCATCTCGCCCGGCGTGATAACGATTCTGCCAGCTTACCACCTTAAACAACAACAACAACGATAATAATAATAATAATAATAGTAATAGTTGTAGAAATACCCACAATTATATTCTTTTAGCTTTGTATCCTAAAACGGTGATTAAGATGAAGTTTGTCTTCAAGTTTGGTTCTTTTCATTTCCCTTTTCTTTTTGTGGTATTTTTGTATCTTAAAATAATCACGGACTGTTTGTTAATGTTATTGGCTCTACTACTACCAGCAACGTAGTTATCAATTCTTCTTCTTGTTTCTAAGTGTGTTCTGAACCACGAATAACAATGCAAGCAGCTGTTTGCGAAGCATATTTTGGCAGTTATAACGGCATAAAGGCAAGTCTCTCTTCAAGTTCAAGTTTTAATGTCATACTTAAAAGAATTCAAAAGCCTTTTAGTAGAAAAAAACTTCGACAGAAAAACGTTCAAAAAGGTGATCAGGTTACAAACTGTTTCATGTGCAGAAGCTTTTCAGAGGAAACCGTTCACTTCGACTGGTCTGAAAAGTAACAATGAATGGAACCAATCACGTCAAAAATTATGAGTTTATGGAAATATTTCAAAATCGGTATAACTTCTAAAACGGTCTTGATCTACATCTAATGTAATTAATTTCTTGGAAATTTTCCTGGTTGTAGCTGATCTATTATCATTCACAAATATATCAAAGCTAAGTTCATATAAAGAACACACCGACGCTGTTCTCCTCTTCAAAGATCACAAAGAGTACCATTAACAACTGTGACATTCGACTCAGAAATACGTATTAAAAGACAGTGTATGTTAAACTCAGTGGAGGCGCAATGGCCCAGTGGTTAGGACAGCGGACTCGCGGTTTCGATTCCCAGACCGGGTGTTGTGAGTGTTTATTGAGCGAAAACACCTAAAGCTCCACGAGGCTCCGGCAAGGGATGGTGGTGAACCCTGCTGTACTCTTTCACCACAACTTTCTCTCACTCTTACTTCCTGTTTCTGGTGTGCCCGTAATTCAAAGGGGTCAGCCTTGTCACACTCTGTGTCACGCTGAATATCCCCGAGAACTGCGTTAAGGGTACACGTGTCTGTGGAGTGCTCAGCCACTTGCAGGTTATTTTCACGAGCAGGCTGTTCCGTTGATCGGATCAACAGGAACCCTCGATGTCGTAAGCGACGGAGTGCCAACAACAACATGTTAAACTCAACACCAAGACTAAATAAAATAGCATGCTGCTGTAAATAAATCACTGATCGTGGCGCCCGAATTTTCGCATAAAAAAATAGAAAATGAATAGAAGGGACAAAAACAAAATATGTTGTTATACTACGTGCATATTTGGCAGCAACACTACCTGCCAAAATGAAATTATGACAATGTTAAATTTGAAGAAATATAACCTGGGTGTAAAGCTAACGTTAGAGTCTAACAGTCTAGCTCACTTAGACTTTACTCTTTTACTCTTTTACTTGTTTCAGTCATTTGACTGCGGCCATGCTGGAGCACCGCTTTTAGTCGAGCAAATCAACCCCAGGACTTATTCTTTGTAAGCCTAGTACTTATTCTATCGTTCTCTTTTGCCGAACCGCTAAGTTACGGAGACGTAAACACACCACCACACTGATTTAGAACTGACAGATTTCACATAATTAATATGAAGTCATTGAAAATGCAGGATCAGTACAATATATTATTGCTACTAGATTAATTCAGCACTGGACCTACCCAGTCCAGCGACGTATAATATGCAGTATGTCAACTTTCGACTGACTACTTACCTGTCTTAAATCTGTTTGATCAGGGTCGACTTGGAGTTACTCAAGAACAACAACAACCTATGGCTAACAAGTAATAACATAGTTATGTTAATGGATTGGTAACCTATTTTAGAGAAACTGAATACTTGTTATAGCATTAACTGCAATACTTACTGAAGCCAAGTGTTCACACAATAGTTAAAAGAAGCAGACTACTATATATAGAGAGCAATCTCGTTAAAATGCCATTTAATGGTATGATTTCTAACTGTATGCAGTAGATTTAAACAACCCTTATCTTTAAGATTTCTGGGGAGCTGAGAGGAATATATTTCAAGCTTTAATTACGAACACATAACTGCAACAGCAACATAGGGTTATGGATGTTTCTGCATCATATGCTATAGAAACTATTAATATACAAAGTTTCTTGTTTGGATTAGTCACCCTGTTGCTCGTACGATGGTTTATGACGCGAACAAAGCATAACTACAATTTACCTCCGGGTCCAACATCATTTCCAATAATTGGAAATCTACCTCAGATGATCACAACCACAGATCTTTGCTCGAAGATGAAAGATTTCCGAAAACAATATGGAGATATTTTCAAACTGAAACTTGGTTCTGACACTCTGGTGACTGTATGCAAAACAGAATGGATTTTAGAAGGATTGGTAAAGAAAGGAGATGAACTGAAAGGAAGACCCTACTGGATCTACATGGCGGAGCTATTATCCCGAAAGCAAGGCAAGTAGCCAACTTACCTTAATAAATGTCTTCGCTTCCTTTTTCTCCCCCTTCATACCGATTTTCACAACTTATCCAGAATGCAACTCTTCATTTTCCCAGTTTTCTTGATACTTTTTATCCCTTTTTCCCTTCTCAGGTCTTTTATGGGTCACGCTCTTTCAGCTCAGTCTGCAATTTAGGATCTATTTTAAAACGGGGGCCACATTTTTCATTAATGTTTTACGTAGTGTTTTTGGTACGGAAAGACTTTCAAACTTCGTATACTTATCTATTTTGTGTTATAGAACAGAAAAATATTTTTGTATTCGAATTTATTTCATGTAAAAAATTGTCTTATTTCGATAATTTCAACCAATCACTGACAAGTATTCAGTTGTTTATATTTACTCCTTTGGCTGATTAAGCGATGTAAAGCGTATTTAATCTCCATACCTTCGTTTTATTTGCTTTTTTCATTTTAAATTTGCTTTAACCCTAACCCTAACCCTAACCCTAGGGTTAGGGTTAGGGTTAGGGTTAATTGTTTCAGAATCGTTTGTTTATGTAGTCGGCACTTAATGTATATCGGCTGAATGGACGTCAGTGATTGGTTGAAATTACAGAAATACGACAGCTTTAACATGGAAAAACTTATGGATTTCTTTTTTTTTAAAGAAGACTAAGAGAAAAAGATGTTTTATATGACACATTCTACCAGTGTTCCAAGTTTCAAAGTGTTTCGTTAATGAAAAATGTGGCCCCCGTTTTAAAAAAGATCCGCAATTTATTCTCTGCTATGTCTTTCAACGAAAACTGTTCAAGCATTTTACCGTTACTATTTTCTTCCAATTAGCGTTTCTTGCCACTATGCAAACACTTTATCTCGTCCTGCTCCGTCTAGGCGTTCTTCTTTCTTCCTGTATTTCTTTTTCTATGTTTTGTAAAGGGTGGTCATACTTTTACCACTACTGACATTGGAAGAAATAGTTGTGGTAGGGAAATACGGATTTGTGTTAGATTCATCGCTGTTTTTCCGTTAAACTCATACTGCGATTTTCGCTCTTTCCTTTTTCTTCACACGTTGTGGGCGTTTTCCATATTGATGCAATCGCTAAGGGTACATTAAATGTTCGCTTTTCCACACAGACACTCACACGCATACACACACACACACACCACAAACACACAACACACACACACATACACACACACACACACACACACACACACACACACACACACACACACACACACACACACACTATTCATAGACTCCTTCATACGAACATAGACATAAATGCACATACACGTTCATACGTAACCGCGTTTGAAATATTTTCAGTTTTCCTACCTGGAAATAAATCGGAATACATCGGAATTACTTCCATTGAATGCCAAATTCAACAAATGCACGCATAAATTCTACCTCATCTCTCGTCCCTCCCCACCCCTCTCTCTCTCTTCATCTATCCTTTTCTTCTCCGGAATTTAATTTGTTTGCTTGTGTCTTACGTCTGTCTGTTCCTCTATCTCTGTCATTCTCGCTTTTTATTTTCACCTACATCTATGTGTAGTATGTATATGTGACATGTATACTATTTTCCTAAATATGATTCAGAACTCACTCTAACTGGTAGAAGTAGTAGCCAAATCTCTTGCCTTCGAAACGCGGAGTAGATGAAACAAGTGACGAAGGGGTATACGCTTTATGTTGCACGTCTTGTTTCTCTGTTTATTTTTTTTCGTTGTTCGAAAAAAGTTCGTTTTCTATGTTTTTGTTTCTTATTGTGTTTAACGTTTTATTGATGTCCTGTACCCATATATGCATGTATGTATACATATAGATGTAGGTATGTACATATATGTATGGATATATGCATATATATATATATATATATATATATATATATATATATATATATATATATATATATATATATATATATATATATATATATATAATCCCACTTGGAATTAGTTGCTTAAAAGCTAAATACTGGCTTAAAAGCCGCCCGACAGTGAGGCTTTCGAGCAAGTATATATATATATGTATATATATATATATATATATATATATATATATATATATATATATATATATAAGTTTTCAAATGAAAAGAATGAAAACATCTTCAAAGTTGTTTTTTCTTTTGTGCTTTCACTATTGTTTCAGGTATTTTCTTTAACACTGGAAAAGAATGGAAGGACTTGAAAAAGTTTATTTACGCAACATTCCGGGATTTAGGAATGGGTAAGAGAAAACTAGAAGACCAAATATATTTGGAAACCCAGAGATTAAGCAAAGTTTTTCAATCTCACAATGGCAAACCGTTTTCCTTAGGCGACCCGTTGGCATACTTCTCGTTGAGTATTGTATATGATATAATATTTGGTGAAAGGTTAGTAGCATTCAATATATGTAAACAATATATGTAATAAACTTCATATATATGTAATAAACATGTGTGTATATCCTTATGAATACAGTAATCCCTCGCCATATTGCAGTTCACCTATTGTGCACTCAGTACATCGCGGATTTTTCTGACTAATATATGTAAATTTATATCGCGGACTTCTCAGTATATCGCGGGTTTCCGCAGCCGATAGGTATTTATATTTTTTTAGATTTTAATTATTTCTGTGGGAGGTTTTGTAACGTAACACCCACGATAGTCGAGGGAATTATTGCATATGGATGGATGGTTCTCCCTCTGTTTCGGCAATAAACATTCTGAATATTTGTATACAACTGAATTTACGGTAGATCTTCAATAGTCTGTCTTGAAATATGTTGAACATTGTTCCACATAATTTTGTGTTATTATACCGCCAATCTCAGTGTTAAATAGTGGCTAGCCATTGCTTTCAGTTGAAGTAAACCTTTTGCAAATTATGCTACTGAGACATCATATGATAGTAAAAAGATAAAGCTTCTTCCACTAGTCACCATATATAGATTTTTTTTCCTTAGGAATGTCCTTAAGTCTCTACACCACCACTAACCAGTATTACAATACTTCGACACATGCATACCTCTATAAGCATATATACATCACTCTAACACACAAATCACTTACCTTTTATTTCCGCTTACAGACACAAATGCATTCTTAAACTTGCATCTACACACTCACTCCTATATCACTTCTGAATTCCTCCCCAAAACAGTAATTCTACCTACTTTTTCCCATTTTGCCAGACCCCACAATCACTTTCTCTTTTTCTCAGTCCTCCTATATAGTTCTTTCCTTCATCCGCCGAAGGTCTGATGTTCGAAATGGTGCGACATTTTCTCTTTCTATTAAAGTATTATGCTACTAATATATATTGTATGTTTTGCAATTGAAGGATCAGATTTGGTGAACTTGAGTTTCAGGAAATTGTTGAAAACTTAAGATTCTTCTTCAAGAATAGTAGTGCATTTATACCAGAGAATTTCTTTCCATTCCTGAGATTTTTCCGATGGAATTCTCCCGTAAGTATAAACGTTTCATATTGAAATCTGAATATTATTGAATCATGATTTGAACCCAGAAAATATAGGTTCGCCAAACCCCAAATTTTGTCATAGTCTTATGGTGACTATTCAATGATTTAGGAGAAAATTGTCGGATCGAGATGATACCTGAATTTGCTTTACACGTCATAAAATTCTTTCCCATTGAAACGCTTTCGATGTCAAAATTTTTCTCAGTTATGTTGATTTAACTTTTCATTTTTACAACTCTCCTCCATGCTAAAGTTTTTATTTATATTTGATACTGATTTCAAATTTTGGCACAAGACCAGCAAGTTCGGGGAAAGAAATGAATCGATTACGTTGTCTCCAGTATTCAACTGGTACTTATTTTATCGACCACGAAAGAACGAAAGGCAAAGTCGACCTCAGCCACATTTAAATGTCAAGACAGACGAAATGGTGTTAAGCATTTTGCCTGGTTCACTTACAACTCTGCCAGCTCGCTGCCATCTATTATAGTTTGATATTGCTTAATAGAATAACAGTAATTCCCTTAGACATTACGGCCAATGAAGTTGGACCTACAATGAAGACAACATTAACACTTGCCTGTAATACACTCAGATGCAATTGTATTCATATAATTCATAATTCATATGTTCTAATATTTCCACAGAGCAATTGCTGTTAAGAGCAAACATTTTAAATTACAGTTAAAGATAGTTCTGTGTGTAATTAATATTGTCTTTTAGAAATGTTGCATACAATTTATGTTAATTAAAGTGTATAGCTGATTGATTTGGTTTAGCATAACAATTACGTTTATTTTATTGTCTACAAAAAGAGGAAATTCGATTCCAGTGTAGAACGTTGATTACTGTAGATGAAAACAAAATACTATAAAACGCTTAGTTGGGCTCATAGGCCACCGATGCTAATTTTTTCACTATAGATTGAACAAATTGTCAAGAACGACAAAAAGATCCGAAGCTACATAAAAAAGAAAATCCGTGAACATAAGGAAACCTACAATGGTGACTACATAAGAGATTTTGTTGACGTATACTTACTCACACTTGAGAAGGAACCAAACAATGAATCTTTATCTGGTGAGTTACACGAACTGTTATGTTTCTCTTGTTTCGTTCAAGATATTATATATAAATTTTGAAAATAATACATAAAAAGAGAATATTTCATAAATGTTATAAAGAACATTACACATTGTTACACAAAAATCATATTACAATCATACCTACTTCTAAAATAAAAAAAAGAAAGAAATACAGGCATGACGGTGTGCTAAGAAACTTGCTTTCCAACCATTCGGTTCCGGGTTCAGTCCCACTGCGTGGAACACTGGGCCAGTGTGTACTACTATAGCCTCGGGCCGACCAAAGCCTTGTGAATGGATTTGGCAGACCGAAACTGAAAGGAGCCCATCATATATATATATATATATATATATATATATATATATGTATGTATATGCTTGTGTGCTTTTATTCTTTTAATTGTTCCAGTCATTCGATTGCAGTCATGCTGGAGCACTACCTTTAGTCGAATAAATCGACTCCAGGACTTATTCTTTGTACGCCTAATACTTATTCTATCGGTCTGATTTACCGAACCGCTAATTTACGGGGATGTAAAAACAACAACATCGTTTGTCAAGCGATGGTGGGGGCCAAACATAGACACACACGCATATCTATCTATCTATCTATCTATCTATCTATCTATCTATCTATCTATCACGGGCTTCTTTCAGTTTCCATCTACCAAATCCACTCACAAGGCTTTGGTCGGCCCGAGGCTACAGTAGGAAACACCGGCCCAAGGTGCTACGCAGTGGAACTGAATGCAGAAGTGTGTGGTTGAGAAGCAAGCTTCTTGCCATACAGCCATGCCTATATATATATATATATATATATATATATATATATATATTATCCGAAATGTACTGTATTATATATCCATCATGCTTGATCTTACCTCTCGGTTTCGTGCAAGGAATACGGTGGAATATTAGGTATCAATCAGATTATATAACCTTACGCTCATCAGAGTTAGCCGATATGGAAGGGAACATGGTGACTCCCCTTTATTGTCGGAGGTGAATTAACACATCCGGCCTGCGGTTGCTGTGAAAAAAGTGGTGAACCGAAAAAGGGTCAGGGGATTAATTTAGGAGTTATGTCCCTTGATTAGATTCGCTGTTTAGCCGGTAAGAATTATCTTGAAGTGTTTGTGGGAAACGTGTGCGTTAGTAGGTGTGGTGCTCCTGTGGGGATGAGGTGTGTGATATGAGTAGTGATGTATTGGTCAAGGTCTGGGTGTGGGAGTGGTTATGTTAGCGTGCGGTGTGTAATGTTCATTGTACCTCTATATATATATAGATGCCCCCCCCCCCCACACACACACATTACACACCACATGCTAACATAAACCCCACGACCTTATATATATGTACGTCTCTTCTATTTTTTAATTATTATAAATTTTCCACTGAGCAGGGAGCTGGTTTTCAACAAAGATACAAGGCTCCATCTTTCTGATGTTGACACAGACAAATTCCCATTTGAAACTTGAGAAAAGTCTTGCATATTTTTACTGTTCCACTCACAGATTGCACTTGTAATATATGAATTAGCCGGTCGATTTCTCTATCTAAAATTCCAAGTTTATCCAGATTCTCCTTTAAGCAACAACGTTTGTGGTGTGATAGGATTTTGTAAGAATTTATATATCTTCCTTCTACGTTTCGATGATATTATCTGAGTGAAACGATAAATCGTTTCGACGGTGGTTTCCCTCAGAAATGCCTCTGGCGTTCTAGTAGTCGCTGCCGGGATGATATTTCGTCTCTCTCTCTCTCTCTCTCTCTCTGATCCGTTGATAGATGTTATTTCAGGTAAAAACTACACTCTCATGCCTGTTTTAATTTACGTTTATTTATTTTTAATTATCAATTAGCTATGCTTTTTGCCTCGATTGTTTTGCAGTCATTTTCTATTTAATACCGTTACAAACAATTATCAAACGACTTGATTCGAATTATTTTCTGCTTTTGTAGAAGTGAATATGTTTCGGACAATTATTGATATTTTTATGGCTGGAACAGACACAACAGCTACCACTCTTAACTGGGCTTTTCTCTATATGGCGAAATATCCATATATACAGGAAAAATGTCGAGAAGAAATTCAAAAGGTAAATTATCAGATTCTTTCATTTATATGTCCCATGTATTTTCTTTTTATTAAAAATATTTCATTCAGTGCCATAAGTTTGGGCGATTAGTACTTTACCAATTATGTTACGTTTTGATCGTAGCACTGGTTTTTAACTTTAATTCTTTAAGCGCACTACTTATAAACAGATTACAAAAGGAGATAGGTGCAGGTGTGGCCGTGTGGTAAGAAGTTTTCTTTCTAACCATATGATTCCGGGTTCAGTCCTTCTGCGTGGCATCTTGAGAAAGCTTCGGGCCGACCAAAGCCTTGTCAGTGGAATTGGTAGACGGAAACTAAAAATAACCCCATCGTATATATATATATATATGTGTGGGGGTGTGTATATATATATATATATATATATATATATATATATATATATATATATATATATATATGTATGTGTGTGTGTGTGTGTGTGTGTGTGTGTGTGTGTGTATCTCTGTCTGTCTCCCATCACCGTTTCACAACTGGTATTGGCTTGTTTAACTCCTCTTAAATTAACGATTCGGCAATAAAGACCGATATAATAAGTACCAGGTTTTAAAAAAGTACTGAATCGATTCGTTCGTCTAAAAACTCTTCAAGGCAGTAATCCCATCATGGCTGCAGTCTAATGACTGAAACAAGTAACAGATTTAAAAAATGAAACATTTTTAACTACCACTGTACTACTGTGTTCAGTTCTTGTTGTAGGTAGCTATTTTGTGGATAACTTCTCTTTTTCATTAGATGCTCAGCGGGGAAGGAACAAATTTTATGACTGTTCTAGATTGGTGAAATTAATACTGTTGATGTCCAGCTAAATAATCTCTAAGCTGACGTAAGCAATGAAATCGTGGAAGTAAAGTTCACACACATGCACATACACACACATACACAGAGTACACATATCGAGTGAAAGGGAAACGAGTTTATGAAGTATGTGTGAGATGCCGCTTGGAAATTCCAAGATGGAAATGACATTGTAATAAATGTATTGCGCGATGTTAGTGAATGATTTCTTCTTTGTGCAGAACAACCGCCATTCATGGATACATTATATAATTATAGATGTCAAATGATGTCTCTGTCTGTCATGGCAATGCAAATCTGCTATTAAGAATCAAGGCTACTTGTAGATGAAAATGTCTACAGAAGAAGAATAAAAATTACATATACGACATTGTGGTGTTACACCAGACGACGGTGTGAGGTGCGCTAAACAAGGAAAGACAATTTCAGAAGGGGATTTACGCGTTAGATACACTTAGAAGCTTTGCTGATGTCGAGGGTAGCAACATTGCTTCCTACAAATTTGTCTGATGAGTGACAGAAGAAAGTACACCACCAGGAAATCTGGCTTTACGAAAACCGTACGTGTGTTCATCAGGAGACAAAGATTTAATATGCTGGAGGAAAGCATAGTTTGTGGCTGCCGTCATTGTTGTAGATGCATTAAGAATGTACAGGACGATAGTTGTCAGACTTAAAACAATTGCCTTTCTTGAGGATAGAACACACGTTAGGGTATTTAAAAAAAAATCAGGGAAGCGTCCCATCGAGAGAAACAAATTAAGGAGTTCGATAAGTATAGGAGCTAGATCTTGGTGCAATATTTTAGGGTAGGAAGGAATAACATCAGGACTGGTGCTTGTATTTGTGTATGCATTGATTTCTTATGTGGCTCTGTATGTTTGCCGGTGAATGTGTGTGTACGTGTGTATATTTAGTCCAAACAAAGATCATCTGTAAGATATCACCAACTTTCCGACACAATGAATCCTTATCTCAACGCATGCACCCCACCACACATGCATTAATCTTTCAATCAAACAGTGTCCCTCAATTCATTATCTCCCCCTTATAACAATAACACCTCTCAACCTCAATAACTCCAATGATCTCTAAATTAGCAGCTAATTAAAATTTATCTTGAATTACACCTACCTTTATTGAGTGAAATTACTATTAGATACTATCCGTGTACATCTGTTTTACACGGCCAAAAATCTTTGTTGTCCAAACTAACACACAGACACGAACGTACACGAATATATATAACATAAAAGACCAACATTAACAAGTAAAAATGGCGACAAACTTCCACAAACCTAAACATGCATCACCACTAAAAAGAGACGAACCGCCAAACCAAACGTACAAAATATAAATAGAAGATTCCTACGTTGACATGAAACAGCTGGTCACTATTTGATACTGAACTTCTAATTCATACAATAACTTTTTACGATATTGGCGTAGGGATATCTCTGTTTCTTAGAGGCAGGTTTATGTTATACATGCTAATTAAATTTGAAATTGTGTTCAAAACGTAAAGATTCTCCTTTCTTTTAAGCGCCAAGCTAATGAGTTTTTGTTAAACCAGGTCCCTTCTATTTTCTCTCATATTTTTCTTTTACTGCTTATTGCATTTATTTTGCATGCATATATATAACTCCATTGTAATGGATTATCTATTTCAGATCACAAATCTGAACAGACCTGTCACAATGGAAGACAAACGACACATGACATACGTTGCAGCAACTCTACTTGAGGTTCAGAGAATTGCTCCAGTTGGTAAGTAAGCTGTAACATAAATCGTGTAGTTAAAGCAAAAAGATACTTCACATCTTATAGTTAGTGGTCTTCTATGACAAAAGGATTTGTCAATCAGTTACGAAATAATTTTAGCAGAAAACGGTGTGAAAATGTTATAGATATCAAAATAATTCCGTCCATATTTAAATGAAATTCTACATATGTTCAATATTGCCAATAAAAAAAAAAGAAAAATAGGACAAGAATATTTCAAAGAAGTAAACATTTATGTTATATCAATGCAGGCTAAAATGTGTTGTGCCATCATATTATATCACATCAAACTCCTGTTGTAACATTACAATATTACATCAATTGAATGCTTCCTAACAAGAAACCCAATTCTTTTGCGACAGTATTGCGTAAGCAAAATCTCCAAATTTACTGTCTTATGACAATAGTAAAACAATCTGTTTCAAGTTATCCCTTATCTCAGCATTGTTAACGTTGAGAAAAATTCTTTTAACAGCTCCACTCACTGTTCCACATGCCTCTGAGGTAGACACAACACTAGGAGGTTATGATATTCCAAAAATACCGTTGTCCAATTCATGTTAATGGCTGCTCATTATGATCCGAATTATTGGGATAATCCAGATGAATTCCGACCTGAAAGATGGATTGGAGAAAATAATAAGTTAAAGAAAAATGAGGCTTATATGCCTTTCTCTTTGGGTAAGTATTGCAAATATATTTTAATGATAAAGTAGACCTATGTTCAAAAGTATTTCAGTTGTTACCATCTCGATTTGGAGGTAGTAACAATAATATTATTCAATGTTACCTTCGCCGTGTATCACTTGAAGGAGATTTAGATATTGTATCTAAT